>NC_133619.1:475605216-475667906 GCF_048593235.1 Sminthopsis crassicaudata
TGACAGAGTCAGAATACAAAAAAAGATCTTGACAAGTTAGAATTATATGCCAGATCTAACAAGATACAAACACAAATCAACATGAAATCTTATATGGGTTCAAAAAATTATCTGCACAATGACAGAATAAAGGAAGTGTGACTAGACAGGTTTGTGTGAAAAATATCTGGGGGATTTAGTAACCTCTAAGTTCAGTAAGTCATGACATCCCCTCAAAACTACCATGACTTTACATTTTATTCAGATACATGATGCAAAGATCATGAGGAGTCAGAATTCCACTGCATCATGTCCTAGTTAGGAAATATTTGAAATACTACATCTAATTCTGAGTAGCACATTCCAGGAAAAGCACTGATAAAATAGAATCCATCTAGATGAAAGTTTAAAAAAAAAAAAAAAAAAAAAAAAAAAAAAAAAGCTGGAGGCCATGCTACATAATGATCATTTGAAAGAAACGAGGATCTTTGGCTTAAGGAGAAAAATACATGAGACTGGTCTTCAAAAATTTAACGTTCTATTACATAAAAGATGGATTAGATAAATTCTTCCTGTATATGAATGGCAAGAGTAGGAACAATGGACAGCATTGAATGGAGTCTTCCAATGAAGTAGCAAAGTCAGATTTGGAGTAACATAAAGAAAACATCAGAAAAATATATAAGAATAGAATGGGAGCTACTAGAGGAACATTTGTGAGGGGGGTATAGAGAGGATATTCCCATATAGATTCAGCCTCTGGGGCTCCTTCCTTCCAAATCTCAGATTTCATGGTTCTATTTTTTTAAATACATAATTTTAAATAAATATATATATACATATATATATGCACATCTATATATGTGTGTGTATATATACGCATGTATACACACATGCATATGCTTATATATATATTGTGTTTGTATCTTTTATCTATGTATATGATACATATACACAAAAGATGTATTTTAATGCAGATGTCATATCAATTTAGACTCTACATTTCCACCTATGTTGATCCCTCTGCTCCCAAATAAATGACCTTGTTAAGACAATGGGTTTGACAATTACACCCAGAGAAGGAACACTGGGAAGTGAATGTAAATTGTTAGCACTACCGTCTATCTACCCAGGTTACTTATACTTATATACTTATACTTATATACTTATACTTATATACTTATATATAATGTGCAACAAGAAAATGGTATTTACACACATATATTGTATCTAGGTTATACTGTAACACATGTAAAATGTATGGGATTGCCTGTCACTGGGGGGAGGGAATGGAGGGAGGGGGGGAAATTTGGAAAAATGAATACAAGGGATAATGTTATAAAAAAATTACTCATGCATCTATACTGTCAAAAATTTATAAATAAAATTTAAAAAAAAGACAATGGGTTTGAGTTCTGGGTTCAAAATTAAGCAAGCCTTACCTCATACTACTAAATGTAATTATATGATTATAGTTCTGAGTAATTTCAAGTCTCTAGCTAATTAGTTAGCTTATTATTAATGGTACCAAAGTGATATATTGATAAGAGTACTGAATCTGGAGTTAGGAAGACTTGAGACCAAAGCTAGCCTCTGAGGCACACAAGCTGTGTGACAACTTAACCTCTGTCTACCTCAGTTTCCTCACTTGTTAAAATGAGGATAATAACAGTACATTCCTCACAGGGCTGTTGTGGGAATAAAAGGAGATTTTGATAAGTGTTTTGCAAACCTTAACTATAACTGGTGGGAGGTGGTAGGGAAAACACACCAGAATGGGGGTCAGATACAATGGCATTAGGATAAAAACTCCCAACTCCTCAGGGGGACCCCTAGGACCCTGATTGGCTTATAGAGCTAGTCAGCCCTCTAGACCTCAACTTCAACTCCCCAGAGTTCATGAGGGTTATAAATGAATGAATAGGAAAGCTTTGATCCTTAATTATTGGTATATTTATTACATGTTAATTAAGCATTGGTTATACAAATAAAAAATGAAAAATCCCTTTCCTCAGGGAGTTCTCATTCTAAATGGAGGAGACAAAACATACTGGAAAGTTCAACTTCATGGTGGACAGAAAGACCTGTTGATCCTTGGTGTTCAATGGCAAGTCAGATAATAATGTCCAAGTGCTTGGAGGGCAGAGAGGCAAAAGAGGTGGTAAGACTCAGTGACTCTGCCTTATTGGAAGGATTGTATTGGTGATTCCTGCTCATCCAAGTAATTCGAGTGACTATGTGCAACCTGAAGGGAAAGAAGGGACTAAATTGGTATAGGACGTGGCCACCAAGAAGGGTAGAAGGAGCCTTAAGTGTCAGAGTTGCAATGGGACTTCTGAGCTATGGGAGGGGGCTGGTGTTTCATTGGTAGGAAGGTTTGGAGGAAGTGATCCCCAAAATATTTGCTTTCTTGGATGCTCCTGGATTGGGTTAGTGAAGGGGGAATTTTCCTTGATGGCTTGATCCTGCCAGGCTTTCTGGTGCCTACTTGGGATAAATGAGCAAAATGAGATTTTACTTTTCCAGGTCCTATGTCCTATGAACTCTCCAATGTTGCATACAAGCTCAAAGATAAAACTCAACCACCAAATATGAATGTATCTCATTTTATTAAAGAAAACATGCTGGTGACACAATATTCCTTACAGCAGAAATCAGAGAGCAAGATAATTCAAAGACTCAAATTGGCACCATAGCCATTCTCAAAGTGTGGAGCTGATTCTAAATTCTTTTCTTCCAAGAAAAGGGTGGTGACCTCAACCAGGAAGCTTTACAGCCATAGAAAGAGGGGATGAGTCCCTTAAAGGGTTGATTCCCCATGGTTTCTATATATTCATTAGCTGAGACCACCTACTCCTTCCTCAGGATAAAATCAGGGAATGAGAAGCAGCGGGGAGATGGTTGTAGTTATTGTCTTTATGTAGTTTTCAAAGTCACTTCCAAAAAAGAGGACGAGGAAATAATTAAGGATGCCGGCAACAGACATGAGGAAGAGGAACAATATGATGCGTTTCCCAAAAATGTAGCCAGGAGTGCTGGAAAAGAGAGAGAAAGAGAGAAATGTGGATGAAGAACCAATATAACCAATTCAACAATGCATATTTTTACTTGAAGATGTCTGGGCTTTAAATTTTAGTTCTTTTCCCTAAAGAATCTTTTATTTGATTCATATGAAAGATGCTTATTTCCCAGGAATCATTACTTAATGATCGCATTTTAAGAGAAAGCTCAAGAAATTTGACCTTGTACTTGTCTGGGTTGGGTTCCTTATTTCCCAAATGAATGTTCCTGCAAAATTATTATGTTTTGAACATTATTGAACTGGCTTATTTTTGTGCCTCCCACCTTTTATCATCCTGTTGCTTACTTAACATTGCATGGAGCATGTACATGGAACAAAGAAGACGTGGGTTCACAATGCCAGACATCTTCTGGTAATCAGGTGTCCTTATTAGAGATTAGAAACACAATTACCTTTTTAAGGTCCTTTCTCTTTCTCAAGGAAAGCCAATAAGGATGGCCCTGGCATCTACATGTATCATGCAATACTTTAAGTACCTCTGTGTTATAACTGATGGCTTAAATGAGCCAATAAAGCTCGTTAAGACTAAAAGGTGCTCCAGCATCTAAGGGGCTAATCTATTCTCCTCTGGCTGCACAGGAATAACTCATGTTCCCATTAATGAGGGCTGGGCACACATCACTGGCAGAATAGACCCTTCCACTATAAAGTGTGCAGTGAGAGAGAGATTTTAGTACATCCATATACCTCTTAGCAGGACTATAAATCTCAGGCTGTCCACACAGAGCATCAGGCTGGGTCAGGAAAAAAATCTCCCACTAACGTATGATTGCATAATTGGGTTACTGAGACTGCTCTAGCCACATTTATTCCTTTTGTCCAAACCCATCTGTGGATATCTTTAACCATGTCTGTATCTAGCTGTCCCCACAGAACTGAGCAAGGTTAAACCCATTTGTAGCATCCACGTGGATCTGCCTTTGAAAGGATTTTACATTGCCAATCAGTCCCTGGGCAAATGGTATTTTGTTTTCATCTTTCCAACAGCCCCCTAATATTTTTTATAAATCCAATTCTTTTTTAAAATAAGTTTTACTGATGCTTTTCATTTAACATCACAGTGACTTCCAACCATATCCTTTACTTATTCTTTACCAAGTAAGCCTTCCCAGGGCAGTTAGGGTACATCAGAATGCACAAAGCACTGGTCCAGGAGTCAGAAACATATGACTTCAAGACCAGCCTTAGACATTTACTAGCTGTATAACCCTGGCAAGCCAATCATCCTCTATCTGCCTCAGTTTTCCCATCTGTAAAAGGAAAGGGCTGGATTAATACTACCTACTTCTCAGGGTTGTTGTGAAGATAATATTTGTAAAGCTCTTTGCAATTATTAACATTTTCTATAAATGTTAGCTAATATTTCTAAGGAAAAACAAGTTCTTTATTTCTAATAGATAAACTATTATGTTAAATATTTGATTCTTAATTGACTAATTTAAAAGTAATAATATTTTCATTATTTGATTGCTAATTTATTATTTCTAATAAACAAATAAATCTGTATTATTTCTGATAAAAAAAATGTTAAACAAACCAGGGATCACAGTGATAGCAAATGAAAGGAGGGAAGATTGAGGTAACTAAATTTGCGCACTAGCCCTGAAGTCAGGAGGATCTGATTTCAAATCTGGCCTCAGACATTTCATACTTCCTAGCTGTGAGACCCTGGCCTGGGCAAGTCACTTAACCCCAATTGCCTTAGCAAAAAAAAAAAAAAAAAAAAGGAGAGAGGATGAGAAGGAAAACAGAGGGCGGAAGAGAGAAAGGGAAGAAAGAAACAAGCATATATTAATCAAACATTTTTAAATGTCAGGCACTGGGATATAAAACAAGGTAAGAGAAAGGAGAAGAAAAGGAAAAGATCCAAGATGAAGGAAAGTTTGTCGCCTGAGGAATAGATATCCCAGAGAGCAAGGTGAAAGGGTGGGTGAAGTTAGGATAAAACTTGGGGTGGGAAGGAAGAATCAGGTGGTAGAGAGTGAAGAGTGGGGTTTACATAATGATTTACAGGAGTTCGTTGTCATATGTAATCACATGTGATAATGTTCATCTCTGAATGGAGGTACCACTTCCAAGGACAGAAGCAGGAGATGGAAGACCAGAAGTTTAAGGGGGGAGATCCTTCTTTACCCTGGGGGTCCACTGCATCCAAGCTGGGAGACTGGGCTGGTACAGAGAGAAGTATCACTTCTGCTTTAGTTTGATGGAAGATGCCCAGCCTGGCTCTTAGCAGCCTTCCTCAGAGACCATGTTGTGCCCAGCAGGAGATGGACACAACATGAGGAACCTACTGTGTTCCAAACACTGTGTTAAGCCTTTTAGAAATATATGTCCCTGGAGGCTCACAACAACCCTGTGAAGTAGGAACTGTTATTGTCCCCATTTTATAGCTGAAGAAACTGAGGTGAGCAGAAGTTAAGTGGCCTGTGTGGGATCACAAAGTAAGTGTCTGAGGCTGGCCTTCCTGATTATAGTTCCAGAACTTTATCTCTGAACCACCTAGCTATCTCTGACAGTAGACACAATTTAAATTTTTCCCAGCTTCTTTCAACAATGAGGTGATTCTAGGCAATTCCAATAGACTTGGGATGGAAAGTGCCATTTGCATCCAGAGAAAGAACTATGGAGCCTGAATGTGCGCCAAAATATAGTATTTTCACCTTTTTGGTTGTTATTGTTTGTTTGCTTGTGTTTTTTTTTTCTTTCTCTTTTTTTTTCTCTTTTGGTCTGATTTTTTCACATAGCATGATAAATGTGGATATATATTTAGAAGAATTGCACACATTTAACCTATTACTGGATTACTTGCTGTCTAGGGGAAGGGGAGAAGGAGAGGGAGAGAAAAATTTGGGGCACAAGGTGTGAATGTTGAAAACTATCTTTGCTTGTATTTGGAAAAATAAAAATCTATTATGTAAGTAAATGAATGAATAAACAATTAAATGAATGAAAGAATGAATAAATGAATTTTTCTCAAGGAGCATAGATACCTTGTGGTCCCCTCTCTGGCTTCAGGGAGTCAAGTTCTTGAAATCTCTGTTAGACTACAGAGTCTTTGAGTTATTAGGTTTGGGATAGATGTATCAAGTGCCTTACTTTTAACTGTGCATGGAACACAAAATTCCAAAATGCTTTTAGAAATATGGATTCAGGCTAGTTTGATTCACACTCTTCAGCAATATTAGTTCTAAACAGAGGTAGGATAGCATAATGGAAAAGTACCTGAACTAGAAATCAAGAAATCTGGGTTCTAATCGCAGGTCTCCCACTAATTTAAACAAGCCACTTAATCTCTCCAGATCTGTTTCCAGCTATATTAGATTACCTTTAAAGGCTCTTCCAGCTCTAACATTCTATTCAATTCTAATTAGGAAAAGGTCACATGAGTATGGTGACTAGTTCTGCAAGGTAAGCAGCCAGACTAATGAAGGCAGGTTTTCTATGGATGTCTCCCCAAGGAGGGGAATCAGCAGCTTCCTCATTCTCACACACACACACACACCCCTATGTACACTTAACACTTTCTCTATTTCTCTTTCTCCTTCTCTCCCTCCCTCCCTCCCCCCCCTCTCATAGTCTCACACACACATTATATATAAACACACAGAGAGACTACAAAAGGAGGTACATTTATCCCATGAAGCTCAGAAAGTCATATAGTGCAAACACTGAAAACCCAGGGGTTGGATATAAGAAAGAGTAAAATTCAATATAGTAATAATAGTTCACACTTACAGAATACTTCGTTTACCAAGAACTTTCCTCCCTGACAACCTCGGGAGCCAGAATAGATAGGCATTATTATTCTCAGCTTACATAGGAGAAAAATGATGCTTAGAAAAACTACATAAGTGATTTGTCCAAAGTTGCACAGTTAATGAATGGAAGTCCCAGGCTTAGAATCCTTCCACTTCCACACTTCTCTGGAAAAAGTCCAACACGCTCTAATAGCTGCAGTTGAAGGCTACTATCTGAACACATAATTATATTAACTTCAGTGAAGTGATGCTATCAGAGAACACAGATTAAGAAGAATGAGGGAGGGAAAGAGACAAAACGATAGTGTGAAAAGATAGTCTCAACAAAAAAGGATGAAGGCTTTCTCTGCATCCCTGTAACTTATTCCTTGACAGAAGCTTCTGATTGCTAAGGGCTGCCTCTTGAATGTTTGATGTATTGTTGTGGGGTACTTTTTTAATCCTTGTAGACAGTACAATAATCACTTGTTCTATAAAGTCAAGTCACTTAACCTGCTTGCCTCAGTTTCCTCAGCTGTAAAGCTGGAGAAGGAAATGGCAAAAAAGTTGAAGTATCTTTGCCAAGAAAACCCCAAATGCCACTAAGTTCTAAGTAGACTAGCCCAATTGTGATGAGAGTAATTGCAACTTTTAGATTTCACATCTGCTTTGGTCTATAAATAAGTGTGCAAAATAGTACGTGAGCAGAGTGATCTTTTTGAAAAGAGTGCTGGATTTGAAAAGAGAAGTCCTTAAGTTCAAGTCTCACATCTGCCATTTACCAGATCTGTGACCTTGGTCAATAACCTGGACTAATCTAAATCTCAGTTTCCTCATTTGTAAAAAGAGGGTAATTATGTTTGTATTACCTGCTTCATAAGGTGATTGTGATGATTCAATGAGATAGTAAAAGTTCTTTATGACTAGAGAGCCCCATATTATTTTAGGTTTTTATAATTATCCTTCCTCACTGATTATTACTGTGGCTTGCACGAAGCTCATTCCCTGAAGAACTATTACTAAAATGAATCGAGCACAAATGGCGTGCTTTGGCTCTTGTTGCACTTTCAGAGCTCAGGAGAAATCCTTGGAAACGCCAGACACAATGGAGCTACAAAGCACACAGCATACATTTCATCATTTCATCCTCACAACAACCCCCTGTAGGCTATATATTTTTACCCCCATTTTATAATTGAGAAAACATGGGCTCAGTGAAGTTGCTTGCCCAAGGCCGTGATGAGGACAGGGAGGAAGCAGCAAAGCTAGGATCTAAATCCAGGACTTAAGACTTCATACACTTTTCCCTCTCCTCTATCTCTATCCTTCCCACAGAAGAAGAATCAGGTAAATGATTCTTAGAGGGCAGTGAAAGAAGGTATTAAGTGAGAGGCAATAATTATATCCCAAAGAGCACTTCAAAACTTTCTACCTGATCATACCCACTCAGAATTGGAAAAAGACCTTCCAGGTCTTTACACCAATCACACACCTGAAGAATTCCCTCTGGAGCATCCCTGACAAGTAGCTGACCAGCTTCCTCCTGGAGACCTTCAAATTCTAAAGCAGACCATTCCACTATGGAACAATCCAAAATTTTAAATTTTCTATACATCAGGTCTAAATTTGTCTCTTTGCAACTGTCACCTGTTAGTCCTAGTTCTGCCCTTGTGTGGGCAAGTAGAGCAGATACAATAATAAATTTAGAATTGAAAGGGATCTTGGAAATAATATTAATCAAGTCTGATTGGACCTCTCCTTGCACTCTTATTTTTCAGGTCTCTAATGCATTTAAGAAACACTCTGCCACATAATTATCTAAATTTGAGATTAAACCTCCTCCTAGACTGTAAGCCTCATGAGGGCAGGTACATATTTAGTACCTAAACTTTGTATCTTCTTTGGCATTTAGTACAATACTCTAAATATAAAAGAGTGGGATTTAAACCAAATCTTTAGACTCTAAATCCTGCACTCTTTCTGTTGCCTACATTTGAAGATTAGAAAGAAAAGAGGAAGGAAGGAAGGAAGGAAGGAAGGAAGGAAGGAAGGAAGGAAGGAAGGAAGGAAGGAAGGAAGGAAGGAAGGAAGGAAGGAAGGAAGGAAGGAAGGAAGGAAGGAAGGAAGGAAGGAAGGAAGGAAGGAAGGAAGGAAGGAAGGAAGGGGAGGGAAGAGAGGAAGGAAGGAAGGAAGGAAGGAAGGAAGGAAGGAAGGAAGGAAGGAAGGAAGGAAGGAAGGAAGGAAGGAAGGAAGGAAGGGGAGGGAAGAGAGGAAGGGGAGGGAAGAGAGGAAGGGAGGAAGGGGAGGGAAGAGAGGAAGGGAGGAAGGGGGGGGAAGGGAGGAAGGGGAGGGAAGAAAACTTATATAGCATCTACTATGTGTTCCAGGCACTCTGCTAAGTGCTTTGCAAATATTATCTCATTTGATCCTCACAACAACCCTGCAAAGCAGATGTTATTATTATCCTCATTTTACTGTTGATGAAACTAAGGCAGACAGGGCAAGTGTAGGTTCCAGAGTCACACACTTAGAAGTGTCTGAGGTCACACTTGAACTCAGGTTCTCCTAAATCCAGTTCTCTATCAACTCCCTACCTAGTTGTCTTTACTGCCCTATTAGTACCTAGGGGTTGATTAATAGGTAGTGCAATACATAGAGCACTGGGCTTGGACATAAAATTTGAGTTCTAATCTGGCTTCAGATCCTTACTAGCTACATGACTCTAGGCAAGTCATTCACCTAACTTGCCTCTGTTTCCTCATTTAAACAATGAACTAGAGAAGGAAATGGCAAATTGCTCCAGTATCTGCCAAGAAAACCCCACACAGGGTCACAAAGAGTTTACTATAACTGAACAGCAATAACAGGTGATCAATAAAGGTTTGAAAATTTTAGAAACAGTAATCCAATTCAATCATTCTATTTATGTGTTTTCAGGTCCTAGACAGGGTGATGGTCCCAATTGAAAACCTTTATGAATTACCACCAACCCAACATTAATCACTCCAGTGACTACTAACCATTCCCACTGACCTACCTCTGTGTCCTCTCTCCTAGATAACCCACAAAGTATTTTTGCCTCACAAACAGGTACATCAGCCCAGCAAAGGCAGCAGGAACTAAATAGAAAAAAGAAACAAAAAAACCCATTATATTAGTAAATTCTCTTTTGTTAAATACTTTGAACCAATCCTGAGAAGAAAGGTTCCCTGTTAATACAAAATCAGGGTTGCACAATGTAATGGACAAGAACTTTGCACATCTCTGTCGAAAAGTGTTTGTAGAAAAAGAAAGCTATGGGCCTGAAAACAAGAATCTCAGGTGCTCTAAAAATTTGTCACTCTCTTCTTAAGCAATAACCCAAATAACCAAATTATCCTGGATGGACTTTAGAGACCATTAGGGAAGGAAATATTATAAGTAGCCTTGGCCAACGTTGAAAACCCTGTTAGAGATTGGCCCTAGAGTGGAATCCAACTTGATTGCTAAGTGTTTTTTTTTTCCAAGCCTAAAAATTCCACAACATATTAACCCACATGCATGTGATACTTTAAGATTTTAAAAGCATCAGAAAGCACTCTTATATATGACCTAAGAAATATAAAGTATTGCTACACACTAAGGTTTTTAATAGAGCACTGTTTGTCCAGTAATCATAGATTCTTAGTCTCATCAATTTGGAAGATAATTCCGAAAGTCATGTAGTCCAACCCAAACCAAAGTGAGACTCTGTTGGACAACATCCCAGATGAGTTCATTTAGTCTCCACTTAACCTCTAGTGACAGTGAGATCACCATGTCCTGGGGCAGCCTGTTCTACTTTCAGACAGTTTTAATTGTTGAAAAGTTTTTTAATTTTTTCACTCAGATTGAGCTGAAATACGACTCTCTGGGAAATTTCTCATTGGGTCTAGTTCTGCCCTCCAGGGCCAAATATAACAAATCTAACTCCTTCTTCCATATGAAAGCCCTTGAAATATTCAAAGAGAATCCCAACATCAGGAGCCCCACTTGGGTACTATATAATTATTCGTGGTCCACTTACTTTGACAATTTCCATGGACCCACAATCTCATCAGTATATGGGCAGATCCCAACCCATCCCTGCCTTCCAATCTTGAATAAATGTTGACCGTGTCCTTTCCCAAGTTCTCTTCAGGGATTCTATCTAGTGTATTGAGAGATCTTTATTTTGATTTTGACATTCTTTGATTTATAACCACTTGAAAGAAGAGAGTCGGCACTCCCAGCTTTCAGCTTTGTTATCATTTGTGCTGTGATGCTGGTCAGGGTATCTAATTTAGTGTAAGAAAGGGGAAAGCAGCCTAGGAGGACCTATCACCAATGGGAGCTGGGTGAGAATTAATGAAATGGTACCTGAAAAGTCCTTTAGGTTTTTTCTCTGAGTACCACGAGGGGCAGGTGTGGGCAACCATCACTTGGCTAGATAGTCCAACTCAAGCTTGTGCCAAAACCTCAGCCAGACATGGTTTTGATCATTAACAAGACTATGAAGTGTTGTAATCTTGGAAAGGAATCCAAAACAAAATCACTCTGGTTTCTGTTTAATTTTAAATCAACTCATTATAGTGTTGTTCTGTTCCTCCAGCTTACTGGAATCAAAACCGGGAGCGGCTGATAACCTGGAGAAAGGCTGATGTGCTGTAAGACCACCCCCCTATCACTGACATACATGTGCACAGTGAGGGGAAACAGCTGGAAACTTATTAACAGAAGAACGGAGTGACAGCAGCCCCAGAAAATGTCCCTCCGGCACTCATTTATAATGCCCTTGTATCCGGGCTAGCTCTGCGTATGGATTCTGAGTCACATTTAGCCTTAAACCATCCTTGTCGGACTGCGGCTCTCCACCAGCCATCAGGGAGCAAGCATTAGCGATGCATTATCACAGCCCGCTCCCTTCTCCGGTACAAAGTGCCTGGATGTGACCTCAGAGTGTTCTTAGCGCTGGAGGGCTTCAAACATCAGAACTGGAGGGCTGGACTCAGCTGGGGGAGGGCGGGTGGAGGGAACCTCGCTCTGAACATGTGCAGAAGCAGACAGACATAAATAATGAAAAAGAAGTAAATCCAAAACATAAATATTACCTTGGCTGCAAAGTAGCCCTGCACTCCAAAGCATGACAAGAAATGTGGGATAGGCATCTATGCAGTTTTGGCTAGAAAAGAAGAAGAAAAATATTCACTTTGAAATGATCAAAACTTGATTTTTAACCTCCAAATGAACAATTACCATCTCATAGCATAAACAATGAAAAACAGGCTCACGCTCATAATTCCCCTACATCTGTCCCATAAGAGGTGGCAGCCAGCCACCAAATTGGAAACAGGCAGGGGTATAAAATGAACACATGTATGAAACTCATTTATTCTGCTTCTTCGATGAAATCTATCTGGTGCAGGGTTTCCTGATGGACTCCTCTGGCCCTTTTCCTAGTGGAGACTGTGCCAGGAAATTCATTAGAAGTGAAAAGTGAACTATGCAAACAAGAGGGGCAAGGCAGGAGAAGACACCCTGAATCCAGCCTTGTAAATCTACCGACTGTGAGTCTGAGAAGGAAGAGACTATCAAGCACAGAACAATTCTGTGTTGTTTTATGGAAAGAGCACCAGGTTTGAGGTCAGAAGAGCAGAGTTCAAATCTAGACCTTGCTACTTTACAAGATACTAGAGATGGACTTAGACAATTGGTCAGCTAAAAATGATTTGGGGGGCTTAGTGGATGAAATTTACAGTCAAAAGAGCTAACATATTAGCTCTCTCCATTAAGAAAAGCAGAGGATCTAGAATGAGAGCAGTGATGGTCTTCTATTTCCTTCCTTACTTGGATGACATCTGGAGTATTTTATTCAGTTCTGGGTAGCACATTTTGAGAGGGATATTGCTAAGCTGGAAAGTATTCAGAAAAAAAGTGTCCAGAATGGTAGGAAGCCTTGAAACCATGTAGGAGAAGTGGTTGAAGGGACTGGAAAGCTTTCACCTGAGAAGAGTTTGACAATATTTATTTATTTGAAGTTTCTCTCAGTTGAAAGGAGATCAAATTGATTTTGCTTTGTCCCAGAGGGCAGGTCTAGAAGCCATATGCTAAAGCTGTAAAGAGACAGATTTTTTTTTAATTTGGCTTAAGGAAGAACTTCTTAACAATTAGAGCTATTCAAAATATAATGGACTATGGGTGAAGGAAGGCAAGATGGCAGAGTAAGGACTCTATGAGTCAAAAAAAGACCTGGGTACTTAATCTAGTTGTCACTGTTCTCTGTATGATTTTAGACAATTCACTTTAACATTTCTGCGTCTTAGTTTACTTATCTATAAAAAGAGGGACAGGTCAGGTTACAGTCTTTGGAGACTGCCTCAGGCACTAAAACATAAAGCAATTTGTCCAGGATCACAAAACCAATATTTGTCAGAGACAACGCTTGAACCCAGTTTTTCCCATGACTAGGTGATTTGATGTGATACTATTTCTTCTAGCTTAATATGGTTTAAAATAAAAGCAAAAAAAAACCCAAAAAACTATTTAGTTAAGTGTCAAACAAATTTGTCAGGCACTTGACAGAGATTTTTCTTTAGCCACTGGTTAGACCACATGAAGAATACCCTACTTTTTGCACTAAAATCATATATAACATATAACAACATAGTGATAGTCCTTTGGTGACTAAACAGAACAAGCTTGAAAGAGAAACAAAGAACCCAGAAATCAAGCTGATCTTAGGGTATGTTCAGTTTCAATTAAATTAAACAAAAAATTTACTAAATGCTCATATTCTAGGCACCATGGTAGACACTACAGATATAATACTATAAAAATGGCATAGTCCCTGTCTTCAAGAGGCTTATAATCTACTAGGGTTTCTGCATAAATGTTGGAGCAGTTGATAGTATGTCCCTTAAAGAAATCTCTATCAAAAAAGCAGAAACTTATTAAAAATCATGTTTCCATAAAAAAAATATAAACATTTTTGTGCTTATTAAACATATAAGTAGTATGGTACAGCCCTGGAGGAGAGGTCTAACCTTATCTTTGCATTAACTTTATATGACACCAGTTTCTAGCACATAGTAAGTACTTAATAAATGATTATTGACTTGACTTGCTTATTGAATTGTCTTATTGGATATATTGAATGTGGATATGCTACATGTACATCCTGTCTTCTTGTCCCCAGGCTGGATCCTGATAACTTCCCCCTTCTCTCATCAAAAATAATAGGAAATTCCCTAACCATGAGTTTATTGCCATAGGATCATAAACTTACATCAGGAAGTAACCCTAAAGATTAACTAGTCCAAATGTCTCCATTTTACAGCTGAGGAAACTGAGGAGTTAATTGATTTGCCCAAGGTCACACAGATTCAAACTCAAATCTTCTCATTTCAAATCCTGTATTTTTTCTGCTGAACATGTCCCTCATCTTGATATGATTGTTGCTATGTTAAATTCAAGTGGTTCCTAGTCACTGAATCAATCAGATTCACTGTCACATCACGGTTTCACTCCGCTTTTCCCCAGACTAATCCACATAAATGAAATTCTCTTTGTCACTGACAAATTTATGATTATTTGGAATCTTCTTCCAAGAAAAATTTTGTGTCATTATTTCTGAAAGATTCAGCTGTTACTTTTGTGACTAAATATGAATTGTTAAACAGATTATTGTATTAGTTACTTTCATCCTATTCTTTTGGTGCTATACATGCATCACCAATATTTCCTTCATAGAGAAAAATCTTAATTCTTTTTGCTATTTCTTCCTCTTATTTTCCTGGGTCTCTCAGCATGATATAAAATCAGCCAAATGTAGAAATGCATAAGTAAAGGTTTAAATTATGGCTTTGGCTCCTTTAGTATAATAGATAATAAATGCCATTAGATAATAGCAGTTGCTAGCTGTATTTGACACCCATTTGGCTCTAGCCTCTTCAAAAAATTTTATGTAAGGGCTTCTTATTTTCAAGAGTTCTTCTCACCAATGAGATCGATGACCCTGGAAAAGAAGTCAACCTACTAAGCCACAGGAAAAACCAAATTGAAGAAGAGGGCTTATTGTCCTATAATCTATAATGTGTCATTGAATGGGAACTCCACTGAGTCAATCCAGGAGTACACATACATGTCATGGACAGGCATTGTAAATTTAATAAGAGGAAGCGAGGAGGATGCACTGCATTTGTGAAGATACAGAGTACTTTTAATGGTCTCAAGCAATTACCTGTCACAAAAGTTCATTTTTTGAAAACACCAATGTTTTTCTGATGATGCTATATAACTGAGTCATGAAATTTATGAAGTACTTACAATGTGCCAGACACTGTGGTGAGTGCTACAGATAAAAAGAAAAACAAAAAATAATTCCCTATTTCCAAAGAGCTCACATTCTAATAGGGAAGGCAACAGGCAATGATCAAAGGAGGTACAGCTTAAAGGGAGATTGGGAAAGGCTTCTGGTAGAAAATGGAATTTTAGGATTTAAAAGAAGCATGAAGAGCTATTTAAGATAAGAAAACGCATGAGAAAGAGAAAGAGACAGAGAGACAGAGCCAGAAAGAGAGAGAATGCTTTGAGAACTACCTGGTACCTACAGAAAATTAAACTACCTGGCAAAAAGCCTTCACTACCTCAGATACATCCTCTGCAAAGGATTTATAGGAGAAAATGGACAAGAAGAGCCAAGGATGAGAAGGTATAAGTGAATTACAATTTGAACTATTGGAGACAGTATCTACATCACTGAGGTCTTGACATTATTGAAGTATTAGAATAAATCTTACCAGAGGGGTGGGGGAGGAGAATTACAAGGAGACTCCATGTACTTTGTGTTCATCTGGATTTGAAATGCAGCATTGAGATCAATGTTCATTTATCTCTTATTTTAGGCTTTCTAACTAAGATGAAGATTTTGGTCATGTGAGAAATAAGTATTTCTTATATTTAATAACTAATTATTGTATTAGCACCAACTTTTTCTCCTATTCTCTTCCAGAAACCAACCAATGTGAGAAATCTCTCTTAAAGATTTACCCAGGCCAAGATCTAATCAGACAGTAAAAGAAATTCTAAGTTTGGGAATTCTTGCTCATTGTATTTGCTGGGAAGGTGTTCGTTCTCCTTTTTGTTAAGAAAGATGACACTGAAATTGATGTCTCTTTGACCAAGATTTGGGTGACCCAAATCATGTACTTCAAGATCCTCATTGTAATATGACCCAGTCTCTTACCGTAATGTTCATTTTCTAATTACTTCTTAACAATCAGAGTTGATTGCCATCCCTCAGAAACACCTATTCTTTAAAGGCATATATTGGCCATGTGAAAATGAGTATTTTTTTATATTTAATAACTAATTATTATATTAGGATCAAGGTTTTTTTCCTTTTCTATTTCCTCTTCCAGAAACCAACCAGGGTGAGAAATCTCTCTTAAAGATTTACCCAAGTCAAGATCTAATCAGACAGTAAAAGAAATTCTAAGTTTGGGGTGCTCAAACAAATGCTCACTGTATTTGCTAGGGAAGTGTTCATTCTCCCTTTTGTTAGAAATACAAATGATACTAAAATTGATGTCTCTTTGGCCAATATTCAAGTGACCCAAGTCATGTACCTCAAGATCCTCATTGTAATATAACCCAGTCTCTCACCATAATGTTCATTTTCTAATTATTTCATGAACAGAGTTGATTGCCACCCCTCAGAAATACCTACTCTTTGAAAAACATATATTGGCCATGTAAAAATGAGTATTTCTTATATTTTAATAACTAGTTATTATATTAGGGCCAAGTTTTTCTCCTTTTCTGTCTTCTCTTCCAGAAACCAACCAACCACCCTCAGAAACATCTACTCTTTGAAGGGCATATATACATTGTGAGCCCATTGCTGTGAGGGATCTTTGGTCTAATGGAGACAGATAAATGATTATTATTTTATTAATAAACATGTTAGACTTACTATAAATTACTCAGAAATTCTGTGACTCGAATTTTTAATTGTTATAGCCAAGATCATAAAAATCAATTGCAACAATATCTAAGAATTCATTAATGGTAATAATCAATTGCATGTTCAAGTTCATCTTCTTGCTGTAAAAACAAAAGGAAGAGCCTTAATTTCTAGCATTTCCTCTAAAAGACCTTCTGGGCAAAAATGTTAGCAGTCTAAGATAATGCTCCCTTGCTTGGCTACCATATCCAATTGCTGACTCATTGAGCTTGCAGGCCCATTTATTTTTCATTTCAACTATTTCCTAAACATCTTTTCTCCATCCTGTACTTTTATAAATGGTGTTTTGAACCCATTTGTGGGATTTTATATTTGTGCTGATTAACTCTGATAGTAATAGATTTGGTCCATTGTTCTAGCCTTTCTCCTCCAAACTCTTTGAAATATTTTAAGTCAACCTTTGGTTAATTTGATTAGAAAAAGGAAGATGAAAACCAAATTACCAGTATCAAAAATGGAAAGGGTGAATTTACCACCAATAAAGAGGAAATTATAGCAATAATCAGAAGTTACTTTGCCCAATTGTAAAACAGTAAATCTGACAATCTAGTTGAAATAAATGAATAGTTGGGGGAAAATATAAATTATCCAGGTTAACAAAAGAGGAAATAAAATATTTAAATTATCTTATTTTAGAAAAAGAAATTAAACAAGCCATCAATGAACTCTATATTTTTTAGGTCCTGTTTCTGTAATCTAACAGATTAGTAATTCCTCTCAACATTGCAATCTGAAGCTTCAATAAGTGTATTTTTGTTAATGTCATTAATAAAAATGCTGGGTTGCATGAAGTTGAGGGGAGGTTTCTCAGGCATTCCAGTAGATACCACACTCTAAGTTGGCCATAATTTACTAATGACTACTTTTTAGATTTTATCATTCTAATGATTCTGAATACATTTAACTGTATTCTCCTGGCCAAACATCTTCAATGGATCTCAATTTGATAGCAATATAAAATTCCATCCTAATATTATATTATTCTACTACATGCCAACCACAGCAGTCAACAAGACAAATATAAAAAAAATTTGGGGGGGGGAGGTTTGTTGTGAGTAGTTTTATTTCCATAATTAATTAACTTGTGCCTCATGATTTGAAATCATGGAGGACAATTGAATATTCTTTTACTTTGTCTCAAGGTGTATGTATTCTCTTTCTTATTGGGTTCAGACTACTTTTTATTTGCTGATTCATAAGTTAATTTAACTAGCTAGGATTTGGGGGATTCAAGATAAACAGGAAAAAAAGATGGAGTAGTTTTTTTTCATAAAGAGGGAAAAAGGAAGGAAGAAAGGAGAATGGAGACTTAAAAAAAATAAAATAAACCTAAAACTTAATTTACTTCAGAAATTGACCTTGATCTATGTGCCTATGCTTCAAATTAGAAACTGAGTAACTAAACTAAAGCCTTACACCATCTAATAAAAAAAGAAAGATAGAAGGTAAAACCCTGAAGATGAATTTCACTTACCCTCCTCTTTTCAAGAAAATCTAAAGTAATATAAATAAAAATCCTGACCAAATGAGGTGCTGAGAAAAGGCCCACTTCACATGCCTAAAGCCCACACAGAAAGTTTAATTCACTAAGAAGCAAACAACACCATTTGTTATGTCTGAATTTCCAAAGCAGCTGCTGCTGGGCCATGAGGGCATCCCATCAAGTCTTCTCTTCACTCTCTTTAATTTGAATTCTCTCTTTGTTTATTTACATTATTCTTGAGATTCCCATAGTGGTCTTTTGAGATGGCTTTGGTTTCCTCCTTTTGCATTATCTTTGGGGACATTAAAGTCATGGCTGTCTAGAATAAGCAAAAGCTAGCCAATTAGAAAGTTCAATTAATATCTGCCTAGTGTGTATCGGGTGGGATGAGAAGTTGGAATACAGTAGGAGAAGGAAGAAACTTTGCTAATGGATCCTTTAGACCTTGCAGAAGCAGGCAAATAAGTAGATGCCCCGAAACCTTTATTTAAATTCAGCACAAAAGAAAAATGTTTAATTTGAATAACAACCATTTGAATTTACCTCCCTAGCTTCACCTGTCTCTTACACTACTCAAATCATGGGTTTTTCAACAGTTCCTTTTACATAAAATGAAAAAAGGAAAGGAGAAAGTTGTGAGAAGCATTTTAAGTTTGTCCACTATTGTTTTATAAACACAAAGAAACTGAAATCTCTCAGCTTCCCCCATGGATAGAGATAAGTGGGTGTATAAGGAAGAGGTTGGTACAAAGCTGGGTACCGGCTTTTTGGAGGCTTTGGTGATGAGTAAGGGCCAGTTTCCATGACAGCAGCACTGGACTAACCTCACAGGAAGCTGGGTGACTGCCCTGACTAGTGGACTAACCCACAGTTTTCCGGTACAGGGAGTACACTGGTGACTGGCCCTACCCCTCTCTAACCCATCCCTTTCACAACATCGTGTGGGATGGAGTTAAAGCTCCAAAGCCCATCCCTCTCAAAGAACCATCTTTTGGACACTGCAGCTAATCTTCCTGGTATAGTGAAAACTGGCCAGTTTCCTAAACAGATCCACGTGACTTATACAGATAAACAGTGACAGTATACAGCATACTTGTCCTGCCAGCTTCTTTCCCTCTTTTAAATAACATATGAGGACTCACTTGGCAGTGTAGACACGCTCAAAGGCAAAGGTCCCAGTTCGCTGGAAGCTCCTCACATTTTGGCTCCGGCTTTCATGCTCTACTTTGTGTGCGAAAAATCCTGTGGGAGATCAAGATCTGAGTTTAAAGTTGAATAGGTTTCTGAGATCCTAATTCTCTTTCCATAATTCACCAGTCCCCAAAATGGGCGTCCAAAAAGGGCTAACTCTCATGTACATTTTATTTTCTTCCATTCAATATTCACCTAAAGCTATAGGGAGAAAGGAGGCTGCTTCATGTGCACTCAAAGTAGTAAAGGAGTCAGCAGGGACACATTTGGGACAGACGCAAGGTTAGGCCCCAGGCAAAACTATCCATCACTCCTCTATCTGAAAAAGAGCATTTACCTGCTTTTGGGAATAGGATCTGTATTCCCTTTTGCAAGGGATAGAGGTGGGAGGAATCCAAAATGGGAGAAGAGGAAATAGTAATACAAGTCAGATGGAGATTGTGCCAGTCAAGCTCAAAGGGCTTGCAAGTGGGTGAAAATATTACCCAGGGCCAAAAAAATGTCTGTAGAACTCATATAGTCAGAATTTCAGTTTTGAGAATTTCCCATCCAACCAAAGTCAGGTGAGGTGAATGAAGGTAATAGAGCCAAAACTAACAATCTTTGCATTTGGGGCAAGTAGCAAAAGATATACACCTGAGCTGGTGTGAGGGGCGTGGTGAAAGAGACCCTGAAAGGCTACTGCTGGACAAGTCACTTTCCAAAGGGAAGGGTAAGGCAGGCTAGAAAGAAACTCACTTGGGAGGGGCTGGGGTGTAGCCACCAAGAGGAAGAAAAAAAATTCGCCATCTGGAAGCTTCCTATTTTAACTAATAGTTCTTGCTAACTGGGAACAAAGTTCATTGTCTTTAATGCAGCTGAAGGCCTGCAAGTGCTATCCACATGTTCCAAATGCTGTCAACTGGAATCAAAGACCTGTCACCCTGCTCTAGTTACAACTCTGATGGAACCATCTAAAAATGAAATTCTGACTACACAATTGGGAAAAATTCAAAATGAGAAAGAAAAGGCCTCTGCAAACTTATAAAGAACTTCCACAGTCACTTAGTCCAATCCATCCCTTCACTAGGATTTTCGTTAAAAGGCCACCAAGAAATACTCAGCCAGACACTGAAACATGAGGTGTATAGAATGGCAAAAACACTAACACTGAAAAACAGAAGACCTTGCTTTCAATCCTGACTCAGGAACTTGTCAAATATGTGAAACGAGAAAAGATTCTTCCCCTTTTGGGCTTGTTTCCTAATTTGTATAATGGAGATAGTAATACTTTCACTGTGAGCTACAGAGTTGTGAGGGAAGAGTTTTGTCAATCTTGAAGCATCATGTGAATTTTAGCTCTTGTTATTTTGGTCTCCATCTGCAAAATAGAAGAGTGGGATGAGAGCATCTCAAAAGTCCTTTCCAATTTGTTCATCTTGGAGCCTCTGAATCTTTAAACAGTCATATGTCTGAAGAGATCAATGTGGATCAACAGGAAGTTTTCTGGTTAGATGAGACAAAAGATGCTCATACAGTTAAAAACAAAACCACATAGAATGAAACTAAGAATAGGAAAAAAAACAAAAGAACTAACATCAAGAATTAAGTTTCTTACAAAAAAATTTCAAAGCACAATATGGATTTTAAATTATGTTTTGGGAGAAAAAGATTGAGTAAGAAAAATCAAATGTTTGAGAAAGATAATATAATAACAGAGTTGAGCAAGGGCAGAAATACTCAACACCCATTTTGCTTCCATTTTCATCTACATCTCCTTCTTTTTCCCTCCTCATCTTACATCATCTCTCAGATGACTTCTACCATTATCTCCTTCACTTCTTTAACATCCACTCTAGATTTCATCTTATCTTCTCTAACAGATTGTTTTCTCTATCATCCCTACTCTTTCTCTAGTCTTCAGTCTTTCCCAATCTACTGGCTCCTGCCCTGTTGCCTACAAATGCACCCCTACAAAAAACTTGATTTGATATTACGATCCATTCTGTTGTCACCTATCTTTTATCCCTTTCTTGGCTAAGAGACCATCTAAAATTGGTATCTCCATTCACTTTCACTGGATTTTAAATCTTCAGTCTGGCCTCCATCCTTATCTTTTGATTGAAATTAATTTCTCCAAAGTCACCAGAGAGTGCCAAAGCTTTTGGACTCTTTGAATATCTTATAGGCATCTCAAACAACTTGTCCAGAATTCAGCTTATTATATTTCCTCTCATATATGTCTGCTTCTCTCTAATCACAAATACACCAAAATACAGACTCATATCATCTCTTGCCTAGACTATTTCAGCAGGCTTTTGGTTGATTTTTTCACTTTAAGTATCTCTTTATTCCTGTTCATTCTCTACACAGTTGACAAATTAATTTTCCTAAAATTCAAGTCCAATCATGTCATCTCCCACCAACCCACTCCATAAATTCCAGTGGCTCTCTATTACCTTCAAGATAAGATAAAAATATCTCCTTTTGGTATTTAGAACCCTTCACAACTTTGGGTCCTTCCTATCTTTTCAATGTTCTTACACTTTACTGTCTTCCACATACTTCACAATCCAGCAATAGCTGCCTTCGTGCTGTTCCTTGCAATCTCCCAATTCCTTGCCTTTTCAATAGATGTCCCTCATACCCGTAATATTCTTCCTTTTAGCCTCCAAGACTCAACTCAAATTTTACTTGTTCCAACTACCTTCTATTTGAGATTTTCTACCATCTCCTCTGTGTTTATCTTGTGTGTATGTAGATATTTGAATAGTTTCTATTATTAGGATGTCATGCAAAATGTAGTTGTTTGTCCTATTTCAAAAAGAACCAATGAGATCTTGGTGTCTTGACCTGGGTGTGAATTGGATTTAAGTGAGAATGAGTCACACAAAGTCATCACCATCATTCTTCCAATATCATCAAAATCCAGTGGCAAGACAAAAATCATGATGACTGGCAATGGCCCAGGATGCAGTGGATAACCTTGACATTTTTGATGTCTGACCAAGCCCTAAGGGCTCCACAGTGCCTGCTTTAGCTGAATTCATGGCCATTGGGACAGATTGTTTTCATTTGCCCATTTCCACCAGGGAAAGTCTTCAGCCTTAACTCATCAACAAATTGGCGGATTGTCAATCTGTGTTAGCACACTGAGATTTTAGCAGGCTGTGAACACTGTGCATGCTACAGCTTCTTGGAGCCACAGGTCAGAAATGAAGGCAGATGACTACCAAAGGCAGATGAGCAGCTCTGAAAAGGGCTCAGCAAGCCCTCACATAGGGGTACTAGCCCTCCATGAATCCCCATGAAAAATGTCTTTCTATTTTCACCATTCAACTCCTATTTTGGCTTTGTTTTCTCTGCTAAGAAAAATATCAACCTGGAAAAGATAAAGGAAAAATCTGACTAAGGAGGGATTGAAATGTGTACCTGAGAAGATAGCTGCCCTCAATGACCTAAAGTGATCAAATCTAAATAAACAAACATCTCCTAAGGAAACTAAAAGGCCTGGGAGATGGGACCACTTTGTTAGTGATACTTTTTTTAAAAATCCAACAGAATATGAGATACAAGGTATAAAGTACCTGAGAAGTCATGCAGTCCAACATCCTCATTTGACAGAAAACACAAATGACACAGGACTGATTTTCAAAAATAAAATTGTTTTCTTGAAACTATAGGCGACTGAAATTGGTTATCAATTCTTGCAAAAGTCTATAACAAATTCTTAAAAGAATGGTTTGTGAGCACTTTGAAAGGGAAGTGAGGGTCCGGACAAATCACCACAGATATACCAGAACAAGTCATACCAGTCTAATTTCATTTCCTCTTTTTTTTTTAAGTTATTTGACTGGTAGATAGAGGGATGATGATGTCTTTGTGGAAAAGATAGGGAGAATTCGGTTGGACAATAATGCAGTTAGATAGATTTGAATTTAGTGGAACAACTGAACCAACAGAGAGGTTTCTAATGAAGGACTCTGTCCTTGTCCAACTTCTGTTCAATGTTTTATCAATATCTTGAATGGAAGCATAGATGCTGTGTTTATGAGATTTGCAGATGAAATAAAACCGAAAGAGATAACTAATATATGAGATGACAGAATTGGAATCCAAAAGGATTGCAACAGGACAAGGAAACAGAACATCTATGATAAGATGAAATTCAGCGTAGTTAAATGGAACAATGGATAGAGCATCGGTCCTAGAGTCAGGAAAATCTGAGCTCATATACAGCCTTAGACACTTAATACTTATTAGCTGTGTGAACCTGGGTAAGTCACTAACCCCAACTGCCTAGCCAAAAAAATAGAGAGATAAAATCCATAAGAATAAGGGAAAATTTTTGCACTTGGGTTCCAAAACTATACTGCATGAATAAAACATGTGAGACAGCATAACGTAGTAGAAAGACAGGTGTGAGAGTCAGAATAGCTCATTTCACATCCCAGTTCTGTTATTTGCCACCTATATAATTCTGGGCAAGTCACTAAAGGCTCTGAATCTCAGTTTTCTCATCTGCAAAAGGAGGAGTTAGGACTGGATGACCCCTGAATCCTATCTTTAGCATCTTATGATACAGCTAGACAAAAGTTCTTGTGAAAAGGACTTCGAAATCTGGGGAAATAACAAATTTAATATGAGTCAACAGTATGATGTGGCAACTAAGAGTGACAGGAGCAAAGCTAATGTGGACTTAAATTGCATTCATAGAAATTCAGGGTCCACAATGAAAAATTTTATCAAATCTTTGTACTCCGTCTTGATCAGACTACATTCTAGACCCCACATTTTAGGAAGAACACTAACAAGTTATGGTACCTCTGAAAGAGGATCAATGTGTTAGTGAAAGAATTAGAAACTGTACCATGTGGGAGCTGGTCAAAGGAACTAGAAAGAAGACAATTTTGTGGAGACATGACTAAAAGGTCATCATTGGAGACACTGGACTTTTTTTCCTGTCCTAAAAGACTTAGAATTAGTGGGTGATTATTAGTTTAATCTGCATATCATTTAACTCTGGATTCATGCAGATTTCTGGGTTAAATGTACAGTACAAAAATGTGCCTCTTTCAACATAAAACCCCATTCAGTGCCTAGCACAGTTCCTGGAACTTAACAAATGTTTGCTGACTGACCGATTCAGCTCATTTGGGAATCTTTTAGTCTGTACAAGGTGAGCAGATCAAACAAGCAATATACACATAATAGGGAATAAAATAATTAATAAAGAAATAGGAGACTATTCTCAGCACAAATGCTTCAGGGGTTAGTAACTCATCCCTTAGCAAAGAGCAGGAAAATATTATCTTTCATGACTCAATCCCCACTGAAGGTTTGGAAGTTTCACTAACTCGAATTCACTATTTGAATCTTTGCTCACTATACCTGCCAATTTCAACTTGATCAGTCACATCAAAAGGTTTTCTCTCCCTCCTCTTTCGTTTGTGTACCTATTTTTCAGTCAAGGAGGCTGTAGATACCCCATTTTCTTCAACGTCCATGTGAACTGGACTAGTACTGAGCATTATCAAAGACTAAGCATTTGTTACCTGAGGGAGAACAACAAATAGGATATAGAAAGAATACCAGTGGAAATAGCCAGCCATTAACAGAAGAAAATAACAGGGAGGAAGGACTGAGATTATTATGGAGCTCAGATTTCTCCCCTGTAAGATGTTTGGACTGGATGACCTTTCTGAAGTCATTTTCAACTCCGATATCTATAAACCATTGGGCTAATAAGTCTCTGAGACCTATGCCTCCAGATATTGCTGGGAGGTGTCTCCATTAGGATGCAGCTCCCAGTCACAGATGGAGTCCCAAAGGACTTCCAATCCTGAGGTATTGTGACTGGCTTTATAACCCAGATGGATTAGCCAGGACAGAAGTGAAGGAAGACATCAGAACATGGAAAGCAACAAAATTAGAGGTAAAAAGGAGTAAAAAAATTAGAGAGACTTGGCAGTAATGGAGTGAGATGGACTAGCTAGGCCACAATCATTGGCATGACTTTGTGAGGATGCTATTCGGCTCATGAGAATGAGCAGAGTCAGAACAGCTCAGGGAGCCAGAGTAGTCCTGCAGCTGTCAGTGTCAGGTAGAGCAGCCTGTTGCCCACTCCAGTACTGACAAAGTGATGGAATAGTGACAAAGTGATGGAATAGCTGCTTATTAGCAGGTGAAGTTGCTGATTGCTTTCTCAAGACCAGAAAGGGAGCAAGTAGGAAGTAAGTCTTCGTCCTGGGTGGTGAAAGGAGGGAGAGCCGAGATTTGCTACAGTTTCTGGTACTATTGACGATATTATCAAGTCTTTACTAATCTAATTAATGTGTTTGTTTAAGTATGACATGGAGAGTGAATGCGAACAGCTTGAGACTACCCAAGGGAACGTGGTAGGTAGGAGTTTGCCAGTGATTGACAGATAACTCCACACAGGCTCTAGGAGGGGCAGAGTGCTAGGAGATCGCTGTAGAAAACATTGTTTCTGCTGCCCCGTGCACTGCTGCATGCAGTATGTATCCAGGATGTTATATATCTGTACATAAGCAAATGAGTAATAAAGTGACTTGGGCATTCTAATGCAAGGATGTAAACTCAATTATGTAAAATGTGTTTATATTGTTTATTATTAAATTATATTAGTCATATGTTATATATCAATGAAATTAAGTACTATCCAATTAAGTCTATGTATATGTGGTTTTTTTTTTCAAAAGAAATGATTATAAGAAGTCCTATTCTTTCAATCCTTCAAAGTTCAAAAGGATATCCTCTAGTCCAGTGGTTCTTAAAACTTTTATTCTTTATCTTTATACTATTAAAAATTATTGAGGATCTGTTCAGAGTTTTTATGTGAATTATATTTATAAATATTTACTATATTAGAAATAAAAACTAATTTTGAATTTGTAGACCCTCTTGAAAGGGTTTCAGAGACCCCCCAAGGATTCACTAGCGTCTAGACCATCCTTTAAAAAGTGCTTCTCTTAGAAGTTGAGGGAGAGAGCCAAAGAGACTCTCTTCTCCTGCCCCCTCTTCTTCCTCCGTGATTCCCTCTCAGGAGCTTTGTTGGAACTGCTGTCAGGCAATAAGTCAGACATTGCATTCAGCCCTGGGGATATCAAGAAAGGCAAAAAATTTAATGGGGCAAGCAATAGGCAAATAATTGTATTTCAGGATATATTCAGAGCAAATAGAAGATCATCTCAGAACTATGGCTCTGGGGGTAGATATTTGGGGGACTCTGGGAAAAGCCTTCTGCAGAAGGTAGAACCTAAGTTCTCTGCGCTAGTATCCCAGACAACTAAATGCTGATTTCTGAACTAGCTTGCTGTTTTTACAGGAGCACCACTGAGCATGACTGAGTCTCTCAAACCATTTCCAACACTCTTCCTGTGTAGCATCATTTCATCTCTCCAATGTCTGGAAGCATTCCACACCTTCTTTATTTGATTCTCTTAGTTCACTACCTTTTATTATTAATTGATCCATTCAGTAGAAATGTCTACACTTTTTCATGCCTAGTTTGTACCATTGATTAAGAAAGTCTAAGCCCTCTTTAATTATTGACGCAGGATTATGGAACACAATGGAAAGTTAATGCTGCAGGGGCTGCAGGAAATCAAATGTAGTAACAGATGGTGAAGAAATTGTTCTGAAAAATAATTTGAAATTATTAGATAAAATTTACTACATTGTTCAAAGCCTTCAAGCCAGCAAAATTCCATTTCTGAGTAAATGTCCCCAAGGAAGTCAAAGACAAGAAAAGGTCCAATATGTATCAAAACATACATACTAGCACTTTGTGTGGTTGACAAAAACTGGAAGTAAAGTGAATGTCCATCAATTAGGGAATAGTTTAATAAACTGTCATACATATATGTTATAGTATTATTGCACTATAAGAAATGACAATTATGGGAACTCAGAAAACATGGAAAAAATTAAATTAATTTAGGGAGAGAGAAATAATGGAAAAAATGTACACCTATTAAAATAATATTAAGAAAAGAAGCACAAAAAGGTAACTAAATTCACAATAAATACCTTATAATAAATCTGTATTAGATAAGAATAGATGACAAATGTGGCAGATGTGAACAGATACAGTTGCTGTATTAGGTTTGTTTAATTTTTTTTTCATTTTTATTATAAGGGATGGTTCTGGGTAGTAGGGGAATGGTATATAAGGAAATGATTGAAATGTAAAAAAACACAAAGAAATTAATAAAAATTTTAAATTAAAAACTTGTACTTTGTTTATAATAAGTATCAAATACTTATTGAATGAGAAGATGACAGAATTGATATTTAAAATGTTTTAAATAAGATGCGTTTGAATCAAGATTAAATGTGAGGATAAATGTAAACTCTTGCAAAAGTGTTTTTTTTTTTTAATTTGCACAAGTAAAGGATAGAGGAGATATTTCTTGGCAATAACTTATGTGAAAACTATTTCAGAATTTTTTGGTGACCACAAAGTTAACATGAGCCAGTAGAGAGGGAGAGATGCTTTAAAGACTAACAGAAGCTCAGGTTGTGTTAATAGAGAGAGAGTATACACATTACAAAAAGTAATGGTCCTACCTGGTGAGATGATATCTGAAATAGTTATTCAATTCTGGGCAGAGGTATAAACTGCAGTAGTGAAAGCTCCACATGCAGCCAATTTTAAAGGGTACCAAACTGGCCTCAAAGGCATTTGGAAGGAAGGGTGACTACTGAGAGGAATCAATTAAAGGAAGAATAAAGGGAAAATAGATCCTATGTGGAATATAGTTGTTCACCAAGCTCCTTTACCAATGTCTGAGGAACTCCCAACCCCTCCCAACCTCTCCCATTCATAAATCCTCTCTACCTCCATCTAGGAGACCTAGCGACCCTGGAATGAATCAAACATAACCCTTCTATACCACCTTCCCCCTTCCTATCACCCATATACATATGCACACACAGGAGGTGCAATCACTCAGGCACAAATCTGCTTGGCTTAGTTTGAGAGCTAAACTCTCAGTCTAACTTTGATGCCTTCAAAGAAAATCCTAGTCTTTTACCATCAAGGAAAATATGATCAGGTTTGCACCTGCACGTGAATAGGAATAATGGAAGTTGAGAAGAAAGATCGTTAAATAGGGAAGGAATTAGTCTTCCATTTATCCCATACCTGCTGACCTGAAACTGCCAGGCATTTCTTAAGTAAGATCTAGCTTCAAAGAATAACAAGTTGAAATGGAAAGTTACATGTCTTCTCCGTTTCACAAAAAATTATCTGCTCCTTACTTATACATCTTTTCCCTCTCATTTCTCAGATCTTGTCATCTGACTTCCAACATTATCACTCTGCCCTTTCCAAGAATATCAATGATTTCTCAATTGATCCATTTGATTAGCCTTTCCTCAGTCCTCATCCTTCTTCCCTCTCTGCAGGTTTTGATTATGTTGATTATCCCTTCTTCCTGGATAGTCTCTCTTCTCTCAACTTTTAAAATACTTCTGTCTGATTCTCCTTTGCCCATTTAACCATTCTTATATTCCTCTTGTATCATCCATATACCACCATGAGTAGTTTCCAAGTCTATCTTAATCCCACTTTTCTTTCTCTTGGTGATTCCATCAGCTCCCAATGGTATCATCCATTTGCAAATATTCCCATTTCCTAATTTCTCTCCTAAGTTCCAATCAATAACCACCAATAATCAAATGCACATTATATATTTCTAGTCTCAAAATTCAATTCAATCAACAAGTAGTTATTAAAGGCTTGCTATATGCTAGATAAAAGAAAAGGCTATCAAGGAAATTACATTCTATTGGTAGCATTTCAAATTCAGTGCACCCTAACAGAAGCTCATTATCTCCCCCTACTCAAGTCTCTAAACCTAGAATATAAGTTCATTTTTTCTGTTGTCTTCTATATTGCCAGTGCGACTTGATAAATGCTAATTATATCTCTTAAATTGGAAACTACCAGATGATCAAAAGGGACAAGCTCCTTCCCACCTCCTAAGCCAGTGTCCCTGTGTTCCCCCCCAATTAAAGATAATAGGAAAAGTATGTCAGAAATATTCAAATTTCTGAAAGGGAAGAAGTGTCCAACTGAGAATATCTTTACCCTCTCGTCCCAGGTGCAAAAAATCCTAGTTCTCTGTTTCTGGGCACTGTTGTTTTTTAATAAAATTTTATTGATATATTTTTGTTTTTATGTCAACTACATGTTCCAATATATCCCTCTACATCTATCTCCAAGAGAGCCAATACATTATGATGAAGTTGTTAAAGTGAGATCTTACTGAAGAGAAGGGGAAATACAGCAAAACTAACCAACATATCCAAAAAAAAAAAAAGAAGAAGAAGTCTGACTTTGTATGAAGGAATCAAGAGAATGGAAGCTATAGAATCAGCTCTTCTGGTTGATGAGGTGATGATACACATCTGATGTCTGGTATATTTCTATATACCAACTAGTACCTCTGTGATTGGTTCCCCTGGCATTTAGACACATCTATTTCACTTTCACAAAACCAGGTTTTCATCAACACAACTTCATTTCCTTCTCTCTTTTCCTTCATCCTTGTCTCCCCTTTTCAATTAGCTGATTTTCTGGAAAAAAAAAAGTTCTCTCTCTGGGTCTGTGTTTTCTGGCTTTCTCTTCTTGTCAAAAGCAGCTGGCAACTTTGCAAGATCAGTTCAAAGCTTCCTGACTCCCTGTATCCAAGCAATGTATTTCTCTTTCTTGGAAAAGAAACCAGGTTTTACAGGCTTACAGGTTTGATTCTTGGAATCAAGGGTTTTCAACTTGTTCTGGTTTGAGGTTTTGGTTAGGTTTTTTCCCAAAAGAAATCTGATTTTTATAGAATTGATAGAGAGATGTTTGCTACAAGTTTAAAAATCTTGATGACCAAAGGAAATTTGAAAGCAAAAAAAGGGAAGTGAAGTCAAGCGAGCCTGATGTTTTTCTTCCTCTAGAGCTGTCCTTATTTGGATAGACAACAGACATCACTGAATCAAAACCTCAGAGATAAGTAATCCCTGAGGATGGTCATGGGTATAAACAGCACAATTTTTCATTGCTGAGAACCACAGCAAGAATGGAGACTCTGGTAACAAAATGCAAATTTTAAAAATAATAAGACACCAACAGAAAAGAAACATGGGGGAAAAAAAAACCATCATTTTTGCATGCTTCTCCTATTATTTTCAATGAGCCTATGAATAGGATATTGGGTTCCACATGATTACAAAGAAATGTTTTTAGATATTATAGAATCATATAGGATTGATATCAGGGAAATATAAAGGTCATATAGGTTCATCTGATTATTTCATTTTACAGATGACAAGACTGAGACCCACAGAGATTAAGGGACTTGTTGCTGGTCACACACGTAAAGAAGTTAGAATTTAAGATTCAATCTTAAATTCCCTGAGTCCACAGCTGATCCTCTTTTTACTACACCCCCTACAGAGTTGTTCAATAGCCTTAAAAGTTTCCTTTGGGTTTCATCTTAATTTCTGAGTGCCAAGAGGGAGTCTAGCTCACTTCCTGAAGAGGAGATTGACTGGTCCTCAAACCAGATAGGGAAATAAAAGGTGTTCCTCTGTGAGTCTATGTGGGCACTGAATAATCATCTCTCTCCTGTCCAGATGGAGCCGTAATGTCATGTCACATTTCCTATTCTCTGCTTCAAGAGCTAAGACTTCAAAGGGGAGTAACAGCATGAGGTTAGAGAGGGGATAATCAGGACTGAAGGAAGTAGGATTGTTATAAGGTAGCAGAAACAGAGTCAAGTCACCCTTTATTTTTATGGAAAGCAGTGCTTTCAGAACAAAATATTAGGTGCATTTAGAGGCAAAATATTTGTTTGAATTTATAACTCAAAACTGAGAAGACAAATTGACAAATAGTATATATACTCAAATTTCATTATCTATAAGTGGTGTGATGGAGTAGTCCTTGACATATATGAACCTGGACAAATCACTTAACTTATGTCTTCCCTGGACATAAACTTATGTTTCCTCATCTGTTTAATGGGCAAAATAAAGGGCACCTACTTCACAGGATTATTGTAAGTATAAATACATAGATCATTCTAACATGCTTTGCAAACCTTAAAGTATTACTATAAATGTTAGCTATATTATTAGCAAATTTTCCTGATACCTATTCTTTTTTATTATTGGCTTTCATTTACTGCTCTCCTCATGTGCACAACCCAGGTGTCACCACACACACACACACACACACGCACACACACACATACATTGCGGTAAGATATTTGTATTTCTATATCAAAAGGAGTGGGGGGAGAAGAGGATCAGTAAAACAGATTAGGTACACAAGACATAATAATCAAAGACTATAGTAATTTACTGTTTGATAAAATCAGACTCCAGCTTCTTGGATAAGAACTCACTATTTGACAAAAATTGCTTGGAAAATTGGAAATTAGCATACTAGGCATAGACCTTCTCATACCTTCCCCCAAGATAAGGTAAAAATGCGTTCATGATTTAGACATTAAAGGGTAATATTAGAACCAAATTAAGAGAACAAGGAATGGCCTACCTGTCAGATCTTTGGGAAAGGAAGGAATTGTGACCAAAAAAGAACTAGACAACATTGTGAAATGCAAAATGGATAATTTTGATTATATTAAATTTAAAAGTTTTTAATTAATCTAATTAATTAAAAATTAAAACTCCATGCAGCCAAGATTAAAAGGGAAACAGAAAGCTGGGAAACAATTTTTATAAACAGTGTTTCTAATAAAGGCCTCATTTCTAAAATATAGAGAGGACTGAGTTAAATTTATAAGAAATATAAGCCATTCCCCAATTGATAAATGGTCAAATGATATGAATAGAAAATTTTCAGATAAGGAAACTAACCCCACAGTCATATGAAAAAATACTCTAAGTCACCACTCATTACAGAAATAGACAATTAAGACAACTCTGAGGTACCACTTCACACCTACCCTATTGATTAAAATGACAAGAAAAGATAATGATAAATACTGCAAGGAATGTGGGAAAACTGGGCCATTAGTGCATTGTTGTGGAACTAAGAAATGATCCCATCATTCCAAAGAGTAATTTGGAACTGTGCCCAAAGAGCTCTATAACTACATATCCTTTGATCCAGCAGTGACCCTACTGTTCACAACAACAAAAATCCCAGAGGGAAAAGGACCCACCTGTGCAAAAATGTTTGTAGGAGCTCTTTTGGTAGTGGCAAGGAATTAGAAATTGACTAGATGCCTGTCAGTTGGGGAATGGCTGAATATATTATAGTATATAAATGTAATGGAATATTATTATTCTAAAAAAATGATGAGTAGGTTCATTTCAAAAAAGCTTGAAAAGACTTACATGAACTGATGCTAAATGAAGTGAGTAGAACCAAGAGAACATTGCACACAACAACGATAAGATTATGTGATGATCAGCTATGACAGATTTAGCTCTTCTCTACAATGCAATGATCCAAGGCAATTTCAATAGACTTGTAATGGAAAGAGCCATATGCATTCAGAGAGAAAACTATGGAGACTGAATGTGGATTAAAGCATATTATTTTCACCTTTTTTTGTTTGCTTACTTTTTCTTTCTCATGTTTTTTCCCTTTTGATCCGATTTTTCTAGCACAACATGACAAATATGGAAATATGGTTAAAAGTATTGTATATATATACATATATATGTATAACTTATATGACATTGCTGTCTTTAAAATGGGGGAGGAAAGGGAAGGAGGGAGAGAAAATTTGAAATACAAAATCTTTAAAAATGGATGTTGAAAACTATCTTTACATGTATTTGGAAAAATAAAATACTATTGAGGAAAAAAGTGGAGGAAGTCTAACTTAAAACATATATAGCTTTTAGAAGGTGATTTAGTGACCTGTCGCTGAACAATTTGGCAAAACTAACATTGTGTCATATAGGCTTTTTTCCTTCATGATCTTCCTTTTCCATCCCCCAACCAAAACAGTTAGCTCAAAGTTACTAAGTCTACAAAAGTGTTTTGTTTTGTTTTGTTTTGCCAAGTTGACCACTAGGTAATGAATTATTTGAGCCGCAGTAATTCATAAACCACATCTATTGAACAAGTGTGGGGAAGTTGGGAACTATAAGATGGAAAAGGAAGAGCAAAGGGGAATATTAAGAACTCTGAAATCACAGAGTAATCCCTAGTGGAACAGAAACTTATTTTCTATCTGATTTAGAAATTATTGGTCATTTCCAGGGCTTACTCTCCACTATAATAAGTGAGATAGGGAACCAGCCATGTCAATCAGCAATATCTGGAATTCCACCAGACATCTCAGCTAAAAGGCTGGGAAGAAATAAGCACTCTTACTAGGCAGCTCTGAGCTGAGAACACTTATAAGATCAATTCAGCATTGAGTTTGGAATCATGGGACCTGAATTTCAATCCCTGTTCTCCCACTTAACTGACTTTGGAAATATCACTTAATCTCTGTGCCTCATCTATAAAATGAGGGTTTTGCACCAGATAACAAATGGGGTCCCTTCCAGCTTCAAATCTATAACTGAATCTTGCCCCCTCCAGGATCTTCCCAGAGGAGAGAAATCGTTTTTCCTAGCTTTTGGTTAGCCTTTACTGATGACTATCCTAGGTAGACTGAGGAATGTTTTAGGTATGAAGATAAATCAATAAAAGCAAATTCTCTTCACCAAGCTATACTCTCTGTATCATACAGACTCACCAGAAGAAAAAAAAAAGTTTAGACCCAAAGTGGCAAATGGTTAGGAACTGGATTCTTTTAAGTGTGTATAATCATGAGTCCCTTACAGAGGGCAATGTGGCTGTAGGCTAGCAGGGTGTGTACCCTTATGTTGCCGGATATAGGTTTCTACTGGGGTAGGGAGATCCTTCTCTTTGATCAGGAAATAAGAGAGCGTACAATCACATTTAAAAGACAAAAGAGTGTCCAGACTTGATCAAGTGCTTCACAGCTTTTCAATACCAATGTAGCTAAATGTTTAATGATAGTTATTAAATCATATCGAGTCATTTTTAATGGTGACTCTTTAATTCAGAATCCTCTTGGGTTTTTTTTTCCTCTTATAGATGTATGAATCATAGATTTGAAGCAGGAAGACACCTTCAAAGTAATCAAATCCAACTCTTTCATATTATAAATGAGGCAGGATTTGAACCTAGGTTTTCCAGATTGCAAGTTCAGTACTTTATGAATTACATCATGCCACAAGAAAAAGCTGAACTCACAAGAAACATTTATTGTGTTTTGCCAAAACTCTATCAACTTGAGATTCAACAGATGTTGTCTACTTCCAAATGCTACAGACTTTTAAAAATGAGATACTTTATCTAAAGTACCTTACAGACTTTGAAGTATAATATAATAAATAAGATCAGTATTGTCGATTCTAGGGCATTTTCAAGACTCAGAACCTTATCAAAGAAACTTTAAAATTTTCCACCTGCATACTGGCCAGAAAAAATTCAGATATCTATCTATGGAGATATAAATATAGAAAGCATCAAATTAATGTCAATTAGTCAACCTGAAAACTGTCAAACAATAGAGTTATACAGAGGTATTATGAACACAGACTCTGAAGAAGAAAACAAATAAGGAAACTAATCTCCAGGTAAATTTTAGAAAGCCAAAGTTATGCTCTCTGGAATCCAACTGGTCTTAGGAGCACTAAAGACAAAACTAATGAAATTTCAGTGGCAGAGAGAAAGCTGGTTCTTTGTTCCATTCTAATCTGACTTCTTTTCCTCATTGCTCTATACCCCATGGATCAATAAGCAGTGAGAGTATTACTCCTTTGCTAAATACTTTGAAACAATCCCTGGGCTATAGACACAGTTTGACAAACATGATTAACCATCATGATTAAAATCAAAGGGGAAAGGGATCAGGAACAGGGAAAAAGCCTGAACTCCAACACCCCCATACAACTGAACAACCTAAGGAAATATAAACATACATGAATATTTGCAAACACAAAGAGAGGCACACTCACATTCTACTTCACAAGCCTTAACTAACTGCTGACTTCTAAATTTTCTCTACATCTTTTAAAAAGAACATCCATCATCCTGAATCAAGGGTCTTCCCTTACCGTTCTGGACAGCACTGATGAGGGTGACAATTACCAGAAAAACAATATTCCCCACTGTTTCATGGTCCATATTCACTGTAGTCTCAAGAAAGAGGATTGTACAGTCTTCTCAGCACCACCCAGCCCTGCAATGCACAAGAAGGGGAAGTGACCTGTCCTTACTTCATCATTAGCATTTCCTGAGAGCTCCTAGCATGATCACACATGTGTCTTTTTTTAAAAATTTTAATATGAGCCATCAAGTCTTCTCATCAGGTGTAATGAGGTTCCACCGACCAGAGCAAGCTTTAGGAGGGATAGACCTAATGAACTCTATCCCAGTGTTTGTCAGATGAAGATCGTTTCTCAGCCACCAGAACAGTCTTCTCTCTGAGGTCTTGCCTTGCAGAACTTTGGGAGGACACAAAGGGTGGGTTTCCCATATCCCTCCTGTTCCTGGAAAAGGAAGGGAAAGGGTAGAGAAGGAGTGAATAAAATCTTATTTTTATCTTTACGCTATCAGCAAATTTTATATCTTAAGTGCTTTCCTTCTTGTCCTAAAGTCCTTGGGGAGGATGAGAAACAAGGGGAAGGAAGGGAAGGAAGAACAAGAAGTGAATGCAAACTGAAGAATTATTTTAGAAATGGAAATGGACTTCATTCACAGGAGAAGGGATTTAGATCATCTCTAAATATGTCTGTCTTGACAGGGAAGATTGTTAAATCCAAGCCCACTGAGATTTCCCTGACTTCTGAGAGCAATTATAGAAACCCTTACAACACAGATAAATGATTGTTGTTGAATGAAGAAAGGAAGGCAAGAATGATCTAGTCCATCATTTTCTCCCAAGCAGAACTGATCTTAAACCTTTCCCAATAGATGAATATCTATAACATTATTATTAAATGAAGTTGAAAATCATTTTGTTAAAAAATCTCTATATGCTAGACTCTAAGCTATGTGTTGAAGATACAAAGAAATGCCTAAAACAAGCCAAAAAAAAAAAAACCCAATTCCTGATCTCAAGGGACTCAGACTATTATTACTGTTGTTATTATTTGTATGATATAGACTTTCATCTATGGGTAGCTAAGTGGTTGCAATAGATAGAGACCCAGGCCTGGAATCATGAAGATTATTTTTCCTGAGTTCAAATCTGGCCTCAAACACTTATTAGCTCAGAGTGACCCTGAGCAAGTGACTTAATCCTATTTGCCTCAGTTTCCTCATCTGTAAAATGCACTGGAGAAGGAAATGCCCAAGTACTCCAGTGTCTTTGGCAAGTAATCCCCAAAAGGGGGGAGAGGGAAGAGGAGAGATGAAAACTCAAAAATTGAAAATAGTTGAACAAAGACATTATATCTGTCAAAAAAAAATTAAGAGTAGTCTTGTTTACAGGCAAGGGATGAACTATATCATTTTTCATTTACTCAACAGATATATATTTATTAAGTGCCTACTATTCCAATATGTTGTAAAAGGTATGGAATGAGGAAGAAGAAAATAGAAGAAAAAAATAAAACATGGTCCCTGCCCTTCAAGAAACATCAAATTAGTAGGAATGGTAAAAAGAATACTGTGAAAATTAGAATATTATTCTGTATAGCAGATTTCTCACAGTATATGTTGAAACTTCTGGGGAAGTCAGTCTGTTATTTCATTCATCAATCAATAAACATTCATTTAACACATGCTATGTGTCAGGCCCCCTGTGGGTGTACAAAGACAAAAGGAGACACTTCTTACCTTCAAGGAGCTTATATGTTATCAAGGGTAATGTGACATATTCTATAATCTATAAATAGAGGGCAGTTAGGTGATACAGTGGATAGAATACTGGGCCTAAAATCAGGAAAACTTTAAGTTCATGAATTCAAATCTGACCTCAGACACTTATTAGCTGAGTTAACCTAGGCAAAAACTCTGTTCTCTTCAATTGTAAAATACCAGGTCTTGAAAAAACAAAGAAAAGTAAAATCATAGTCCCTGCCCTCAGGGAGCTTACACTCTAATGGAGGTCACAACATACAAATAACTAAATATATCCAAAATATATACAGTGTAAATGGTAAGTGATATCAAATGGAAGGCATTAACCCTAGGGGTGGGAGTAGAAGGTATGCCCCAGTGTTTTAGGAAGGAAGGGAAATACTGAAAAGGACATTTGCAGAAAGTGGGATAAAAATGTCTTCAAAGTAGTCAAAGAAACTAAAAGGTAGAGAGAAGGAGGGGAGAGCATTTGCCTTATGAGGTCAACCAGTGAAAAGGTCAAGAAAAGAATTCAAACTGCTTGTGGGAGCAGAACCAAGAATACATTGTACACAATAACAAGAAGAATGTGCAATGATCACCTATGAAAAGCTTGGTTCTTCTCAGTAGTTCAGTGATCCAAAGCAATCCCAATAGACTCTGAATAGAAAATGCCATCTGCAACCAGAAAAAGAACTAAGGAAGACTGAATGTAAATCAACACATGCTATGTTCACTTCTTTTTTCTGTTGTTGTTGTTTTTTTTAAATCTCTCTCACAGTTTTTCTCTTTTGCTCTGATTTTTCTCTCCCAACATAATTCATAAAACAATGTGTATTTTAAAATAAAATAAATTATTTTTTAAAGTGCTTGTGGAAATCTGAGTTGTAGAAGCAAATGGCAGCTTAGAAGAACCAGTGGTTAAAAACTTCTCTTCTATGATGGAGATTGCTTCAGCTCCCCACATGCCCCTGAAATCAGCAATTACTGACTCTCATTTGCCTGCACAATACTGTTTTCTAGAAAGAAGGATGGAAGGAAGGAAGGAAGGAAGGAAGGAAGGAAGGAAGGAAGGAAGGAAGGAAGGAAGGAAGGAAGGAAGGAAGGAAGGAAGGAAGGAAGGAAGGAAGGAAGGAAGGAAGAAAGGAAGGAAGGAAGGAAGGAAAGGAGGGAGAGAGGAAAAGAAAGAATCCCTATTCTCAAGGAATTTGATTAAGGTTGCGTCCCCTGATGCAAGTTTCCATGTAAATAATATTATCTGCATGATCTCCTAGGAATTGAACATATGATTTAATTCCACTTCTAATGAGTTTTCTACTATACCCAAAAGTCATTCAACACTCTTTCCTACTTTCCTTCTTCAGCACAAGAAGATAATAATGGTTTTGAACTTGAGGGTCAAGTTTTGAAACCTACCTCTGACATGTTTAATGATCTTAGCTAAGTCACCTCCGATTCCCTTTCCTCCAAAAAGGAGAAAGGGAAAACTCTTGATCTTAGCCCTTTACAAGTTGAAAAGTACTGAGGAAAGGGAGAGGATGGAATGACAGACGTTTTTGTGAGACAAGATAATGTCAACAAACATTTATTAAGCACTGTGCTAAGCAATGGGAATACAAAGAGGCAAAAGACAGCTCTTGCTCTCTAATGGGCAGTCTGCAAAGCTCCTTAGATACTATAAAATCCTGTATATAAATCTTACATATTGTCTTCACATCTGCCTCTTGAAACCCTTTTTTGTATTCTAGGCTCAGCTCAAAGGCCACCTCCTTCAAGAAGGCTTTCCTAATTCTCAGTTTTTAATGTCTCCCCAATCTCAATGTATTTATTTTGCATAAATCCAATATTTGTTATTGTCATTTTTTCAGTCATATCTGATTCTTCATGATCCTGGAATGATTTGACCTTTCTCTCCCCAGTTCATTTTACAGATGGGGAACTGAGACAAATAGGATTAAGTGCCTTGCCAGGTCACACATTTAATAAGTATCTAAAGTCACATTTGAACTCAGGAGGAGCAATCTTCCTGATTTCAAGTCCAGAACTCTCTTCACTGCCCCCAAACAGCTGCCCTGCATTTACTGAACTGTAACTATATCACAGTCCATCTAATAGAATATAAGCTACTTGAGAATAGGAAGTGTCACACTTTTATCTTTATATGCCCAGCATAGTGCCTACCACTGTTAAATTAATGTTTAGTGAATTATCTTCATTCTTCCATTATTTGCCCAAATAATAGTAGCTAGTATCTATGGAGTGCTTTAACAGTTTGCAAAGTGCCATGAATAAATTACTTCACACCAGCTCAGTAAGGAATGTGCTAATATTATCTCCATTTTGTAGATGAAGAAACTGTTGATGAAAAAAATTAAGTGATTTGTCCAGAGTTGCATAACTAGTGTCTGAGATAGCATTTGAACACAGGCTTTCCTAAATCTAAGTGCAACAATTCACTGCCTGTAGTCAGTTGCAAATTCCAAATTAAAGAGAAGGCTCTTTTTGCTCAATATTTTTCCCTTTCCATCTTATAACCACTGATATTCCCAATCTGTAAGTATTCGTGCACTTCTTTCATGAGTCTTCAAAAACCTTACTCTCACCATAAAGTCCATAAATTTCTTCCCATTACAACACCACTCACCAGCCTCTGACTCTGATGTGTAACTACTTTTTGTGAAATAGGTAATGACTAAGGTGGATATCAGAAAAATTGCATGTAGGGAACAAATCAGGTGCCCCTGATGCTCTAAAAATTGACTATATTTCAAATAATTAAACTGCAAAATAAGATCTGTTGATCCCTTAATTATGTTCACCCACATACAGCAGGAATGGATGGGATGCACTCCTCAGCATAAAACTAAGGGGCAGCTCTTTTTTTTACCTTCTTGATTCAGCTTTTGTTAGGAAAAAAAAGGTAATTGTTTTGATGTAGAAAGCTTTCTCCCATATCTCTTTTTAAGAACAGAATAAATAAAACTATAGAAGACAATATAATATTCTATTTCTCAAGTAATTAACAACAAAGAATGCCTAAATTATAAGTTATTTTCCTTGACGGAATTTTTTCTTGCCACCCCCCCATTCATACTCTTTCCCATCTCCCCATTTCGTTTTTTTAAATAACTGGGTTAATTAGAAAAAAACATATTGGGGCAGCTAGGTGGTGCAGTGGATAGAGCACCAACCCTGAAGTCAGAAGGACCTGAGCTCAAATCTGGTCTCGGATATTTAATACTTCCCAGCTGTGTGATCCTGGTTAAGTCACTTAATCCCAATTGCCTCAGCAAAAAAGAAAAACATATGGGTAGTATTCTCTACAAGGACTAATAGGAACCTCCTATATTGTCCAGTATTAAAGGCTTTAGAAAGATTATCCCATTTGAAGCTCACAACAATCCTGAGAAGAAAATGTTATTATGTTCCCCATTTTACAGATGTGGAAGCTGACACTGGCAGAAGCTGTGACTTTGCAAAGATGGCATAGTTAGTGTCTAAGGTCATATTGAATTCAAGTATTCCTGACTCCAGGTATAGCACTCTGCTCACTGCACCACCCAGCTGTCCAATGTCTGCAACAATATAAATTGAAAAAAATAACCAGCACAAAACAATCAAAATAGTATATTACACAATGACAAAAAACAAACAGCCCCAAAAAACGTATATACCCCTTTCTTGCAGAGGTGGGAGGTCTATTGAGTATGGAACATTGCACATATTTTCAGATTTTTTTCAATATATTGCCTGGTTTCATTGATATTTTTTCATTCTTCCTTTTATTTTCTTTTTAAAAAATTAGATGTTATGTGGTCACATGTGGTCCCTCTCTGGGAGGGAGCTGCAGAGAGATAAGAGAAAACTTGGATACATAAAAATAAATGGTATAAATAAAATTTATTTTCCAAAAAATAAAGTTTCCCTTGTAGCAAGTGTAAAGTTGTTTCATAATTTTTACTTCTCTGCCATTATTCCCTATCCTGACCTCCGGAGTCAAACAGGATAAGTCTAAGCACATTTCTATATAAGATTCTTCAAGCACAATTATCATATTCATTCTTCATCTTCCCTTTTCCAAGCTAAACATGACAACTTCAACTGCTCTTCATAGAACGGCACAGTGCCTCGAGGGTAGGACCTGCAGTCAGGAAGACTCATCTTCCCACCTGAGTGACTGTGCAAGTAGCTTAATTCTGTTTGCCTCAGTTTCCTCACCTGTAAAGTGAACTGGAGGAAAAAATGCTAAACTTTTCCAGTATCTTTGCCAAGAAAACCCCAAAAAGGGTAATGAAGAATCTGACACCATGGAAAAACGAATGAACAGCAATTACCCAATATACTGGGAACTTTGCTCTCCATCTTTTAACCGTTGCATGGAGATCACTAAAATATAGGAGCTACCCACTGATCCTCTCTGACTGTTGCTGCATAGCCAACCCATCTTCTTTTCTGGTTGCACATTTCTTTGATATGTTTTCTGCTGCTCTTCCTGAACAATTTATATTGGCAATATTCTGGATTTTTTTCAAAAGCCAGTAGGAGCAGCTTAGGGTCCCCTTGTGAATGATTTCAGGACTCTAGAATGGAGTTTGTTTACCTGGACCAGATGACTTGAACTTGTTTAGATGGCAGCTAAGTTCTGCCTGACCAACTTCTTACTTAGACCGATTTTTCTCTCTGCTAAGATTACAATTCTGCTCTTCCCAATACAAATAATATTTTCTTTAAAAGAAAAAAAATTGAAGATAAGAATTGAATGGTTCAACCCTCTCAGCTTCATCTATTATCAGTATCCCATCTACTCTGACCAACAATCTATCCTTTCTCTGATCCTCTTCTTGCCCTTAACACAGCTAAAAATAATCTTTTTATTTCCTCAGTTCTTGCAAGGCTACTGATAACAATTGTTATAGAATTATGTTACTCTTTTACATTCATCTGCATTAATTTCCTTTGCTTTCATTTTCTATACAGGTGTTAGAGTTTGTTTTGTTTTGTATTGTTTGGAGTCAGAGATCTTCAAAGAGTTCTGGGTTCATACCCAGTCACATCAAGTAGCTCACCTTTTTTCCTTCTTATCAGAATTATTTCTATTTATGGATACAAAATTTCATAGAATTTCAGAGTGGGATGAAAGCTCAGAGGTCTCCTAGGTCAACACATGCTTTGAATAAAAATCTTCTCCATTCCCAATAAATAGTCATTCAATCTTTGATTCATGGTGACTATTTGTGAAGGGGAGTCCCATTAGCTTCTAAGGCAGCCCATTCCACTTTTGGATAGCAGTAATTGTCAATCGAGAATTGTTTTCCTAATATCAAATTTAATATTACACTTCTTTCACTCCCATCCCTCTTAGATCTGTTTTCACTATAAAATATTAGGTACTAGGAATGGAATGAGTATTTATGTTGTACCTACTACATGCTACTGGTACTGTGCAAAGCATTTTTTACAAATATCTCATTTGATCCCTAAAATAACCCTGGGAGACAGATGTTGCTATTAAATGCATTTTTCATTTGAGGAAATTGAAGCAAAGAGAGGTTAGTCACTTAAGTGTTAAGAATTACTTAAAGGTTAAGTGTTAAATTAAGTGTAACTAGGTCACACAACTAGTAAATGTCTGAGACTCCATATGACTTCAGGTGCAGTTAAGTAGCACAATGAACAGGACACTGGATGTGGTGTCAGGAAAATGTGAATTCAAATCCAGTCTCAAAAACTTTCTAGCTGTGTGATCTAGTAGCAGTATTCCATTCTTTGTGAAGAGGTCATGTTTCCTTATTTTAAGGCATGTTACAAAAATTATATTCTCAGATCTTTTTTTTCTTATCTATGTATTCATGTAACTCCCAAGGTCTTTAGTTTCTTGCCTAAATCTCAAATTTTTCTATTTTTCTTTTCTGGTGGAAATCATAATGATTTTCCATATTGAAAAAATTCAATCTATATTGAACTACCATAAAATATTCTTTATAAATCACAAGGACATAAATGAAGTGTCAATATAGAGTTGAGTGCAAAGAATAGAAGAACCCATGAAATCCTATGCAACCTAATTCAACTTCTCTATTCCCATTTTGTCCTTGGCTGTGGGGCTCCCTAAAACATCCTGTACACACATACATGCATGCATATATTACAAGTACATAAATATGTATGTATAGGTGTATACTTAAATATATGTGGTACCTGTGTGTGCAGTCTAGGGAATAAAGATTAAGATCATTTTCCTGCCTCTTCTATCCATCTCTCTGTCTCTGCCTTTCTGTCTCTCTGTTTTTCTTTCTCCCTTTCTCTCTCCTCTTATTTTTCCTTCTTTATTATCTTAGCCTGGACAAGCATCTTATGTTCTCAGTGACATCTGTCTGGAGCCAGTCCCACCACATAGGTACCTCTCCATTTTCCAGCCTCACACTGTCACTAGATGGGTTTATTACAAGCTATAAAGGATTAAGAAAACACTAAATTTTCTTTTACCTAGCATCAGTTATGTTATTTTTTAATGGTAAGAAACCTTGGGGGGGGGAAGAAATAGCCCCTTGGCAGCAGATATTGACTAAGCAAAGCCTCTTATCATAGAATGATTAAATATATAGAAAGAAATGATCCACCTGCTCCAAACAAATAGGGACACTGAGGAGAGCTCAGAGCTGTAGAAGATGATTATATTTGGGAAAGCAAGAATAATTTCACCAGCCTGACTGGTCTCCCCATTCATTGGTCACAGTTATACTCTCCCTGCCCCACTCCCCAGATGCACAGCTCTCAGCTGGCTACCATGATCCACTTCTTTCAGTCTTTAAAGAGGAGGGTAGAAAAACATAAATCCATGCTGAGTGTTTGACTCTACAAAATCCACACATGGCCTCAGGATGGAAGGGCTTGATTGTATACATTCATTCACAGCTTCTTCCAGTGCCTTTTCCCAAGTACTCTCTGTGAAATCAGTCCCAATCACCTTCACTCACAGTGTCCCAGATTCAATCTGTTCCAAATGTGTTGCTGTGCATCCTGGGATTGGTATACCACACAAGGCAAGGCTATATATGCAGAGTGTTTAAATGTTTTAAAAATCAAAAATCAATTTATTCTCTCCTTTACAAGTGATTTTAGCATTTTAATTTTGTACTTTAAGATGGAGATATATCAGTGAACTATCAATCTCTATTAAATTACAAATTATAAAAGAAAACACAGATTCCAAAAATGCAAAAACTACATCATTTTAAATTAATTTCAGTTTTAACAAATTAAAAAAAAAACTAAGAATTTGAAAAAGGCTGATAATGATCACTAAATAGAATTTTTAAAACCTGAAAAATATATATTTTGCCAATAATTTGAGGTTATCATTAAGAATAGCTATAATTTATGAAATGCGTTAAGATTTGCAAAATGCTTTACAAATATTATTTTTTTTCTCAATAATCCTGAGAGGTAAATGCTGATATTTTTCCCATTTTTCCAGTTGAGGAAACTAGGGCAGGGAGAGAGGTGAAACTAAGGCAGATAGATAGACCCTAGACTTGCCTAGGGAAATACAGCTAGTAAGTGTCTGAGGCTGAATTTGAACTCTGGTCTTCCTGTCTCCAAGTGTGTCACTCTATATACTGAAAGCTTCCATTAACGATGGCAACATTAAATGCCCTGTTGAAATGAATGATTTGAAGGAGCAGACTAGATGTTGAAATTGTATTACTACAAAGTAGATCATAGCTACCAAGGACATTTACTCCTGAACATAGATACTGTGCCTATCTGAAGGTCCATAGCCCAAAGACAGTGGAAGACAGGGTGAGGTCAGTTTGCCCCAGCCTTCATAAAAGCAAGAACTTAACAATACTTTCTGTTGCTTTGTTTTTGCAACTTTCTGCACCACTTTTATTGGGATGATTACCCGAATCCACACACACCAAAGCAGGCCACAAATGGTCAGAACAATTTGCCAGCCAAAAGACCCCTGGAAAAGCAATCCCAAGGACTGGATTGATGTTATAAGCTAGTGTATAAACAATGGATACTTTTGAGCAGTCTTGCAAAATCATCTCTATATATAAATGGGGAAGATACCCATGAAGGGAAAGATCAATGGCCATGGCTTCTCGCACTGGACCCCGGTCAGGCTCTCTTGAGTTGACCTGTCAGTTCTGCTAAAATGAAGATCTATTCTCAGGGTGGAGCAAAGGAGTGCTTAAAGTGGCCAGTTTTAATAGTCAGCTGAGCTAACCATTAAATTAGAGTGCAGCACATTCAGATTCCATCTGCAGCTGCAGAAGAACACTTATCAGAGATGAAGTCGCTGGAAATGCCATTTATCTCAATAGAGAGCTGCCAGGACGGAACAAAAAGACAAGAGGCAGCGGGCAAATGGTGGGAGTTGGAGGGCTGAGAGAAAAGAGCTCAGGTTTCACCCTGTACTCACATGCAACAGCAAAATGGTTTCCCATCTCTGCAGCAAGCTCCTTGCATTCATTGTATTGCTGTTGTGGACCTGAAGTAGCCCCAGAATTCTGAGGGTCCAGAGCACTTGTCAGCAATTCCCTTATATTGCAAAATAGTGAACTTAAAATTCTTCATATCTGCCTATCTCGTGTCAGACCAAAGTCTTGGACCAGTACTTCTCAGTAACAAAAAAGTTATTGTAAAAAGAAAAACAACCCAAAATGTATTTCCTAAGCAATATATATTCAATAGAAAATTATTCTATCCCACAAAATAAACAATGTGGAAATAATCATAATAATTTGCCTTTATATGACTCTTTTAGGTTTGCAAAGCACCCATTTTCCCTTATAACAACCATGGAAGAGGGGTGCTGTTTTTATCTCCATTTTACAGAAAAGGACACTGAAGCAATCAGAGGATAGAGGACTTGTCTAGGGTCTCCCAGTTAATACATGTCTGAGGTCAGCTTTGAATTCAGGTGCTCTATCCACTGAGTCACCTACCATGGAATTTGGAGCCAGGAAACCCAAGTTCAATGTTTCTGTTACTTCAGTAGAGGAAACTAAGGCAGAGAGAGAGGTGAAACTAAGTCAGACAGATAAACCATAGACTTGCCTGAGGAAACGCAGCTAGTAAGTGTCTGAGGTTGAATTTGAACTCAGATCTTTCTGTCTCCAAGTGTGTTATTCTACATACTGAAAGTTTCCATTAATGGCAACATTAAATGCCCTATTAAAATGTATGATTGGAAGGAGCAGAACAGATGTTGAAATTGTATTACTACCAGGCAGACCATAGCTACTAAGAACATTTACTACTTCTGAACTTGGACACTGTGCCTATATGGAGTCCCAACCTATGTATTTTCTTTAACAATCAGCCAGTAGACATAAGTAGCTCAAAGCAAAGGCATTTGCTAAAATGGAATAGAAAGAGCCGAGGTTTCTAAGCAAATGTTCCTCTTAAAAAAAAGACTGGGAAACACTCTGCCACAGACATATACATCCCCTGTGAGAAGAATGAGTAACAACTTAGAGTATAAGAGCAGTAAGGGCATATATATATATATACATCTAGAGCAATTCATAATTCCAATACTCCAGGACCCCCCATGCCCTTTCTCTCCTTGTAGAGCCCTTATATTGTTCTTCCACGACAGCACCATTTTTGCTGTATAAGTCTCAGTTGAGTTCCCTGAGTCATCTCTTCTCCAGAGCTATTCTCAACTATCAGGGCTCCATCTCTTCAGAATCCATAGACATCTCCCTTCTCTGCTGCCAAAGACCTTACTCCTTGAACCTGCTTTCTGCCTTGAAAACTATCTTTCTGTGTTTGTATATTTTAGAATGTTTTTCTTGGCTCTTCTCAAACAGTTCTCTGAACTGTTGGATATAGTTTGTCCTACTAGGCAAGAAGCCCACAGCTAAATGCCATGGTCAAATGAAGAGGAGGGAGAGGACAAGAGAAAATTCTCTTTCCTCCTGCTGCCCTCTGTCAGAGGGGCAAGGGTCACCTCCACAAAGCCAATCTTTGTCTTGAATAACTTGAATTCTCAAACTATCTCAAAGCTGTCAAACTTTCCTCTTAAGGGCCACCTGGACCGTGGCTAATTTTTATATAGCCAATGCCAAGTTCCCCCCTGATTCAAACAGAGAACATTTTAAAGTGATTCAGGCCAATTCCAATAGACTTGAGATAAAAAGAGACATCTGCATCCAGAAAAAGGGAATGTGGATCACAACAATATTTCACCTTTTTGTTGTTGTTTGCTTGCTTTTTGTTTTCTTTCTCATTTTTTCCTTTTTTGATCTGATTTTTCTTGTATGATGTGATAATAGTGGAAATATATACAGAAGGATTGCACATGTTTAACATATATTGGATTACTTGCTGCCTGGGAATAGGGTTGGGATTAAGGGAGAAAAAAATGGAACACAAGGTTTTGCAAGAATGAATGTTGAAAACTATCTTTGCAAATATTTTGAAAATAAAAAGCTATTATTTTAAAAAAAAAGGACTTTTTAATGATTTGTAAAAAGATAATAGTGTGTTGACATGCTTTGTACTTTATTGAAATATCAATATCCTAATATCTTTGCTATCTGACCATTAACTTCTGTGATTACATTATGCTGGGCAGGGGAACTAAATCCCTCTACTCCTACTACATATGTTAGAAGATGGGTTAAAATCTCACAAACTGGGGAGAATTAGCACAGTCCTTAAGGAACAAGTCATTGCTGGGGTAATTAATGTACAATTTGTTTTTAGCTGAAGACCAGACCTACACTATCCGTGATGTGACTCATGAAAGGAAGCAGGCAGGAAGAAAAAGACCTGAGGCTTCTATGGATGTAGAATCAGCACAGTCATGGGCAGGAATGGTCGTGGCTGCCTGGCAACCATGTTTCCTAACTGCTTCCTCACACAAACCAGAGCCTGCAGGTGATCCTTTTGTGGTGTCTTCTCTCCTTTTCACCCTTTACAGCTGTTCTTGATGCTCTTTCTAATCCAATTGCATAAATAATTCAATAAAAACAGACTTGGACTAAGCTGCAGCAGCTGATTTGTCCTTACACCCATATGTCCCCTCAACAAGGGCTATTCCTAGAAATACTCTGTCCCCTCAATTCAAACTAGCCCCAATATTTAAATACAGGCTATGTTTGCAGTCAAAAGATGAGGCAGTGAGGTATACTGCTGGACTCAGGAGGAACATGCTTTCAAATCCTACCCCTGACATTATTATCTTTGAAACTTTATGCAAATAATTTGGTCTAAGTTTCAAGCTTCTCATTTATAAAATAATAACTGTTAAGTCTACCTAGCAGAATTGCTGTGAGGCTTAACTGAGATAATGCATTATAAAACATTTTCTAAACTTTAAGATGATATAAATATCAGTTAAAGCTGATCCAATTAATCTAAGCCATTTTGATCATTGGTTTGAAACTTCACAATTGAGTCAGCAGTGAGAACTATGAACCCATATTGATTCTGAAGATCTGATTTGTTAGAATTTAGAGATTGTCCTAAGCCTAAAATAAGGCGAAAATCCTGGGTTAAAATGTAAATATAATTCCCACTCCATTGAGTTCCCTGTAAGTATCTTCCTTTATCATGTTTATAAGAGTAATCAAAAGCCCCTCTTACTGATCTGCTCTGAGTAGTGCACACTCCTTGGGAGCATGTCTAGGGGTGCCATGTATTTTCCTTAATTCCTTCCCCACCCCTTGCTTTGTATCTGTTTTTTATGTGTTATCTTCTCCCATTAAAATATATGCTTTTTGAGGCAGAAACTGTCTGTCTTTTTTGCTTGTGTTTATATCCTCAGTACCTAACCCTTATGCCTGATATATGGTAAGTGCTTAATGCATGTTTGTTGCTTTACTTCCCCTTACTTCCCTTTTTTTCTTCTTTCCTTTGTTAAGCATAGGTGACTGAAGAGAGATTGTAAGATGGATGATTTTAGTCTTTGAGAAAAACTTGTGAGTTTTAAGTGCCTTCAAAAGAAACTTTCTACAACTATATCCTCTTTAGAGAAAATAACTACTGGAAGAAGAATAAGTTCAAGTTTTGATCTGGCTTGTCAGAAGATATGAGCCTTGGGGAAGTTGTTTAGAAACAGAGGTGATGGTAAGATGGCTGTTCACTGATACTTAAAATATAAAAACTTGAAACATTTAATAGTATCAGTCTCCTAGGGGAATATAATAGAACTTGTAAGTTATTGTTTCCATTTTAAAATCTGTATCAATGTCGGGTTTTGTGTTTTAAACATTCTTTGTGTGTAGAAAAAGTGAATTAACTATTATTAAACAAATAGTCATATATCTGATCTACATTACAAATTGAAACCTCTTTTGATCTCTTTGTTGGGAAACTCTAGATATGAACCAAAGCTAAGAAAATTTCCCTAGGTTTTTCTGGAGAAAGGGAAGAAAGAGGCAGAGACATATTAGATTTGAATAGAATTGAATGAATGAAAATGAATTAGTCTATCTGTTTTGTAGAAAGAAAATAATAGTAACATCTTGTATCTGCATGGCATTTTGCTCTTTTCAAAGCCTTTCATACGTATAATATCAATTAAACTTCACAGATAGACTTTTATTCTCAGTATCATCAGTATCAGTATTGCCCATAGGCATCGACTTGTCCAAGTTTATTTGGTCAGTGAATAGTGAATCCAGAACTAAAGTTCAAGCCTTTCATCTATTAATCCAATATTTTTCTTATTTATTCTACAGATAGTTCCTCTTTCTTAGCCTGTTATCAAATCCTAAAAGTGTTCAGAGCCTCCAGTCTTTGGGGCCCTCATCTCTCTATATGCTGTGTTCAAATCCTGCTTCAGACATTGTATGATCCTGGACAAGTCCTCTAATGCTGATTGCCTCAGTTTCCTCATCTGTAAAATGAGCTAGAAAAGGAAATGACAAACCATTCCAGTATCTTTGCCAAAAAATAAATAACCCAAAACCCAAAAGAAATTATGAATTTTTTCATTATTTGGAAAAAACTGTTGGGAAAACTGGAAATTAGTATGGCAGAAATTGGATATGGATCCACACTTAACACCATATACCAAGATAAGATCAAAATGGGTCCATGATTTAGGCATAAAGAATGAGATCATAAATAGATTAGAGGAACAGAGAATAGTCTACCTCTCAGACCTGTGGAAGAGGAAGGAATTTATGACCAGAGGAGAACTAGAGATCATTATTGATCACAAAATAGAAGATTTTGATTACATCAAACTAAAAAGTTTCTGTACAAATAATACTAATGCAAACAAGATTAGAAGGGAAGTAACAAATTGGGAAAATATTTTTAAAACTAAAGGTTCTGACAAAGGTCTCATTTCCAAAATATATAGAGAACTGACCCTAATTTATAAGAAATCAAACCATTCTCCAATTGATAAATGGTCAAAGGATATGAACAGACAGTTCTCAGATGATGAAATTGAAACTATTTCCACTCATATGAAAGAGTGTTCCAAATCACTACTGATCAGAGAAATGCAAATTAAGACAACTCTGAGATACCACTACACACCTGTCAGATTGGCTAAGATGACAGGAACAAAGTATGATGAATGTTGGAGGGGATGTGGGAAAACTGGGACACTGATACATTGTTGGTGGAGTTGTGAAAGAATCTGGCCATTCTGGAGAGCAATTTGGAACTATGCCCAAAAAGTTATCGGGCTGTGCATACCCTTTGACCCAGCATTGCTGTTATTGGGATTATATCCCAAAGAAATACTAAAGAGTGGAAAGGGACCTGTATGTGCCAAAATGTTTGTGGCAGCTCTTTTTGTTGTAGCTAGAAACTGGAAGTTGAATGGATGCCCATCAATTGGAGAATGGTTGGGTAAATTATGGTATATGAAGGTTATGGAATATTATTGCTCTGTAAGAAATGACCAGCAGGAGGAATACAGAGAGGCCTGGAGAGACTTAAATCAACTGATGCTGAGTGAAATGAACAGAACCAGAAGATCACTATACACTTCAACAACAATACTGTATGAGGATGTGTTCTGATGGAAGTGGATATCTTCAACATAAAGAAGATCCAACTCACTTCCAGTTGATCAATGATGGACAGAAATAACTACACCCAGAGAAGGAACACTGGGAGGTGAATGTAAATTGTTAGCACTACTGTCTATCTACCCAAGTTACTTATACCTTTGGAATCTAATACTTAACGTGCAACAAGAAAATGGTATTTACACACATATATTGTATCTAGGTTATATTGTAACACATGTAAAATGTATGGGATTACCTGTCATCGGGGGGAGGGAGTGGAGGGGTGGGGGGGGATAATTTGGAAAAATGAATACAAGGGATAATATTATAAATTTTTAAAAATAAATTATGAATTTTTGAATATGACTAAAAAACAACTCAACAACAACAAAAATAAACATATAGGAGGGGAAGCCCACACACACTTAAGCCACCAGAACAGCTGACAGCAGAGAACTAAGTGTTCTTCCCATCATTCCCTAAAGCCTTACACATGCCCCATCCACATATGCACACAATATACAGACTGGAGTATGTCTGGGTTAATGCATTTTTTTGAAAAAGAATAAGCAAGTCATTATAAGTCAAGAAAAACTGTCATCCGGTGGGTTAGAGACAAAACAAAGATGAGAGGCTGTTTCCCTTGAGACTCAGTTATTCCTGCTTTGTTGTCTTTCTAAAAGGCGATAAGCTCATGAGATGTTTTTTTAAAATCCTCTATTGAGAAAATGTAATTCTAAAAAGGCTAGAGTTTGTGTTTCTGAGCTTGCTTGGTAGTTTGTTTTACATCTGGGGTCAACGCCAGCTTCATCGGAACATACTGTCAACCCTTTGCTTAAGAGACCTTCACTGATGGAATTTATAGCATGTAAATTGCAGGGAGTTCAGGGTTAGGGACGGCATGTACTCGCTTTGCCTTTCAAATAGCTTGAAAATGCAATCAGCCTGAAAACATCTTCACCCATCTTTCCCACACACATCAGTGGCAATGCCTGAGTGCCTTATATAGTCTGCTCTTTATTAAAAATCTTTACTGCTGGCTTTTAGTTCATTTGCATAGTTATTTGGCATGATGACAGGCCCATATTGGGCATCTTAGATTTTAAGATAAGTCCAGAAAGATGGCTGAAATTGTCCCATAGAGGAACTTACATGGATGGCCACTGAAAATTCTATCTGAGTTGGAGGCACTGGGAAGAATACTGGCTCTAGAGTTAAAGGACCTGGTTTCAAATCCCACCTGATACCACCTGTGTGAACCCCTCCCCAAGTCGCTAACTTCTCAATTTCATTTTTCTCAGCTGTAAAATTTTGGGATTGAACTAGATAGTCTCTAAGGTCTCTTCCATTTCTAAATCTATAATGCTATGATTCCGGCTCCTGTCAGAAGCTAGCCATTCTGAGAAGAAAATCCAACCTTCTTCCAGAAAAGTAGGTAAAAGAATCCAGAAGAAGGAGAAAGAAGGCGACCAAAAATAAGCCAGTTGGGGAATAGATAGGTGTCCATCTGCCTTGAACAGAGATTTGGGGAAGGTAGTTCCCTGTTCCAGGATTCCCAAGATCAATGGGAAACATCACCGACACTGACTCAAGGGAAGTGGGCATTAACCAAGAGAAGAAGCCCATTATTCTACTATAGGCCTGAGGAAGAAGAGCAGCCAGAAGATATGGTTGATAGAGTGCCAGTCCTGGAGTCAGAAGAACCTGAGTTCAAGTAGACTTCAGACATTTACCAGCTTTGTGGTAAAATAGCTGGAGAAGGAAATGGCAAGGCACTGAAATATCTTTGCTAAGAAAACCCCAAACTGGGGCACAAAGACACAGACACAACTGAACAACAACAAAAAAAGAAGCAATAGTTTCAAATTCTACGAGTTTTAGCTGACCCTGTGGCAAAAATTCATCATAATCTCATTCAACATGAATGTGGTCACAGTTCCATAAGACATACCTCAAGAACACCCATATAACTGAGTCTAATGGTCTCACTCATTAAAAGGGAAGAATTCCAGGGGAACATAAAAGCAATTACATGGAAAACCACCCCACATTTGACATTTGGGCTGAGGTAATATGATATAGAGGAAAGAATACAGCATTTAGAGTCAAGGACCCCAGAGTTTGAATAACAATTTTTTCCTTTAGTATCTATATGGTCCGGGACTGTTTCTTTTGTAGAAAATAAAAGGAATTAGATTAAATGATTTTCTATGGTCCCATACAGCTCTACATCCAAAGGAAATAATCTTTTCTACACTACTCTTGCCTCAGTGGTGAAGCAGTGTTCTAAGAGCTCTGTGCAAACTCACAGCTTCAGCACCAAAAATATCATAGTGTATTCTGGGTGTGGCAGCCATGTCTGTTTTCCTACTTTGAGATAAATTGTCATTGTCTTCCACTGTGCTAAGAGAAAAGGAGAGGTCTTCTCCCACTGTAGAAGCCACATTGGCGCCCTTTCTTCTTAGGGTTTAACGCAACATTGTACTCCAGGATACCCGGATTCCAACTAACATGCCAGGATGCCTCATGGAATCAGGATCCAAACATCAAGAAAACTGCATCCAGAGGAAAACCTAGTCACTGAGTCTTAGAGCAAGAGGTGGGAGGCTCATGGTCCTTCCCCTTCTTGCTTTTACCCTTCTTTCCAAAGTGTATTTCAATCTCTGTCCTTAATTCTTCTAACTGCCACATCCCAAGCCTGTTTAAGTCTCTTAAGGGTATGTTTCTATCCAGTTTTTCTTTTAAAAATTTTTTCTTCTGGAGACTCTTTTGATAAATAAATTACTATATCTTAAACCATATGGGCTCTATAATAACTCTAATTTAGTATCTATTTTAGTAAATGAGACAAGAAGGATTTTAGCTCTTTGAGAGAGTGGGTAATTTAGGACCTTTCTCTGAACTACTAAAGTCGCTAATGAAAAATAGACACCGGCCCATGCACCTAGAATCTAGAGTGGGTCAAATGAGAAAACAGGAAACTTATTTTACTTGTTCTTCTTTTCCATAATCCCCATGGATTTCTGTCAGGAATATTTAAAGCAAGCTCTTCATGTAGCTTATAAAAAACTTATTTCTGTTTGGTCAAAACTTTGATCAATGATTGGTACAAATACATAGATGGCATGCTTAAAACATCTGTAGCTGACACAAAGCTTAGAAGGACAGCTAATGTACTAGATTACAGCGTCAAGACCTGGAAGAGATCTTAACAGATCTAATTAAGCTGAAATTAATAGGAATTAATAAAATTTTACACTTGGGTTCAAAAAATGGACTTCCTAATTCCCTTTTTATAAGAGACAGTTTGTGAGAAGTTGTGGAGGCTGGTATAAGCTGCAAACTCAATGTAAATAAAGAGTGTGTTGTGGCAACTAAAATAATTAATGCAATCTTGGGCTATATTAAGAGGGTCATAATTACCAGGAATAAGGAAGTCCCTTCTAACTCTGAGATTCCTGTTTCAAATCCATTACATTTGGTTTAATTTCTCTTTTTTTGATTGATTACTTGGCAATCAGCTATTGTGAGAGTTTCTCCAGCCTTGAAATGGTCTCTTCAGTTGTGTCATGAAAATATATGACGAAATTGCATTTGTTGCAGTATAAATTTGCTAGAGGCTGATGCCCAGTTTACTTTCATTTATGGATATGAGATATGCATGGCTGGCAGGGGGAAATAGTAATGGTGACTAGGGATGGGATTAGAGATAATTTTCTTTGCCTGAGAGAATTTCAGCACATTTTAGAAATTCCATGCTGGATTTTCATCTAGTGATTCCTCCATACAATATTCTGGGACGGAATTACTGTCTATATAGCCAACATATTCTGTCCTCACCTCCCTGATATAAAACAATATAGTGGAAATTCAGTCAATAAGCATGTAGTAAGCAGCTATTATGTGCCAAGTGGGAACACATAGGGGGTGCAGTGGATGGAGCACTAGTGCAGTCAGAAAGATCAGAGTTCAAACTTTTCTTCAGGTTTTACTAGCTATGTGATCCTGGGCAAGCCACTTAACTCTCTTTGACTCAGTTCCCCATCTGCAAAAATGGACTGGAGCAGTTCAATCAACCATTCTAGTATCTTTGCAGTGGGAGAACAAGTCAAATAGGTAAGAACTACCTGGACAGGTTTTATTGTGTATGAAATAGGACAGGACCAAGTAACATCAGGGGATTGTTTGGTCCAAGGGAGCACTTCAGAATAGGTATTTTAGAGGGAAAGATAGGGCTAAAGGGGTGGGGGGAGATGTTTGCTCTTTGCTTATTGGTTAGACCCTCTCAGGGTAGATGTTTACTTCTTAACCATTGGCCAAATTTTAAGAAAAACAAGAAAAAAGAAACGTGTAATGGAATCCAAGCTTCCTGACATCCTATCTACTAGAACCCAAGTTCCTTGCACCCTACCCCTGTCCTGGTGGGCAACAATAAATTTGTTTTTCTTGCCTCCTGGCCCTAACTACAAACAAAGTCCCTTTTGGGCCCCATTACATCTTTGCCCAAAAAACTCTATGGACAATTGATTGACAGGGTTATTAAATGATGGAACAGTATTGCGCCAGGTTTTGTGCTTAGCTTTGGGGATGCAAAAAGAGGCAAAATACTATCTTTGCCCTTAAAGAGCTAACAGCCCCATGGGGAAGACAGCATACAAACAAATATTTACAAACAACATACAAGCTATATACAAGATTTTAAAAAAACTAAAAGGGAAAGACACTAGAATTTTTAAAAGAGCCAAGGAGTTGAGTCCAAAGCTTTTCTTTTACTATGTGTAATGGTGGTCACTTCACAATCCCTTGAGCCTCAGGGTTTTATTTTTCATCTGTTAAATGGAGGGTCATACTAGATAATGGCTTTTTAAACTTTTTCCACTCGTGACTCCTTTTCACCAGAGAAATTTTTATGCAACCCCAGGTATATAGATATATAAAATATGTATGCAAATCAAACATTTGCTGATAATAAATCATAAAAAATTTATTTTAAAACAATTATTTGGTATGTGTGTAATTTTACAATTGATTAAAAATGAAAACAAATTTACATACTAATAAGATGGGTTGCTTGTTTATTTTTAGAGAAAGAATTAAATCCTGGTGGAATAGTTGATACTGTAGGACCTAGAGTACTCAAAGACCTTTTACTGTAACAAATTTTTCTACCATGCTGAGATGCTATTCCTCTCATCTGCAAGGCTGTTTTCAAGCCTTTCTCTGTGCTAGAGCAAAAAGATCTAAAGGCAGAAATACTAGGGAGGGATAGAGAAAGCTAGAACTCTTGTTCTTGCTTCCCCATCCTCTCCCTCTTTTCAATTTTCTGAAACAAGATAAGGATCTAAGAGCTTGCAGTTAGAGAAGTTAAGCAACATTTGTGTTAAAGCAACAAAAAGATGGACTGATTGGGTATCAGGATACCCCAGAGTTGTTTTTTCCTATGGCAAAATTAGCCTTGACCACATAACAAAGCAAAGTGTTTTCTGTTCCTGTTTTCCTCACAGAAGTCACTAGCTGAACACATTGTTTGTGGTGCTAAATGGGTTTCATAAGAACTACAGGATGTGGCTAAATTAATATTGCTGTGAGAACTTTAATTGAATTTCCTGACTCTTACATGCTTAATTGTCAATTTTTAACACTGCATCCAATGCAAGTTTCCAGCATTATTAATATTGAATGTGCATATTTCCACATGACTATGACTGTGTTTTGCTTATCTTCCTTGAATGTTGCTATATATAAGCCACCCCTAGAGGCCCTTATACTTCTACTGCATCAGGAAAATGCCAGATGTTCTTGCGAGCCCTGGGAGATCATATTTATAACTTACATTATATATGAATGGGATTGAGAGCATCTTAGGAATTCCCGTGTATGGCCGGCCAGAGACTTATAATGGTTTTAAGCGTGAGTTAAGCTTAGCATTAGAAAATGATCAGAACCAAGGAAAACGCCAATCATTTTCAGTATACAAACCCATGTGTATTTGCCTTTCCCTTTGACAACCTAATGAGGCATCATAAGACAAAGCATGCCAGAGAAAATGGAAAAGAAAGTAACTGGAAGCAGTAATGTTGTATTCTCAGTGTATTACTCCACTGCACACACGCCTTATTACCAGACTCTTAGTGGAAGGAAATACCTCATGTGGTAGCATCTCATTTGTCAGGCGCTCAGCTATCTTGACAAGATCACTTATCTAGAATGCTGCTGAAAACTCAAGAGGAGGCAAAAAAAGACCTCTGAACAGCCACCATAGATATTACCATTTAAGTTCATGTACACTTTCACAAGAAAATCCTTCAAAAGCCTTTTCCCTCTTATTGTACATCTATTGCTAACAAATTTAATTCTGTAATGTGTCATACTATAAAAAAATAACAGTGAAGTTGCTATAGATAGCAGCAGCCAAGGATGACAGGTTGATTGCAAAGAAAATAGAGGAGGAGATAAGGAAAAGAAAAAGGAGACACAAAACTTTCAAAAGGCCAAAGACTTTTAATTTATTATTTTTAATTTATTTAATTATCATTAAACATATCCTAAAGAAACAATGCAGTTTGTATTAAATACAGAAAAATTGCATGGTGTGGGATAAAAAGGCTATGCAAACTCTGCAGATGTTCTACAGGTTTGACCATACTAGTAAGGCTCCAAGGATGGTCCCATCAACAGACAGAGTCTAGTGTCCAAGAACGAATCCAAATAAGTATAAGCGCTCATTGACAGTAGGTTGGTCATTTGGAAATAAATTCTTTGGCCATGGCAACCCATGAAACAAAAATTAAAAAAAAAAAAAAAAACAGTTCTGTTGTATAGGACCCTTCCCTTTCTTTTTCATTGTGATAATAACAAGTAGGTAGAAAAGAGAGAAGAGAATGGTAAAATAATTGAGTAATTGTGTTTCTATTTTTTTTTTTCATTTTTTTAAACTATAAACATTAGCTTAACTTGACATGACTGGCATGAACTCATTGATCCAATAACCAGTGAATCAACACACTCTTGGAAGAACTGAACCATATCAATACTCTGCAATTCTCTGCAATAAATGAAATTGAAAAATAAAAGAATTGCAGCTAAGTGAAAGGATGGCTCATAGATTCTTCTTGGAGAATCAAACAAAAGAGATAAATTGGATCTCTATATAGAGAGCACTACAAATAGTGGGGGAACTCTGGGTGAGGTATAAGACCCTTCAGCCCAGAGTTCCCCCACTATCTGCAGCCCTCTACAGCTATATATATTATAGAACGTGTGGTCACTTCATCCTGAAATACTCATGAACACAAGCAAAAAGATTATCATGAAGATAATTACATCAACATCTGTTGAAGAAGATAAAGTAATAAAATTCCATTAAGAATTTCAAAACACCTTACATGGCCAAGTCAACATATACTTCGATATTTGATTACTTTAATGAAAAGATATAGGCATATGAGAACAACAGAAAACAGTAGAAAATATTTGTAACACACCCTCTGCGTTACTCATTAATTCATACCTGTATTGTAGGATGAATACTCAAGGTAGTAACTACTCTTAGGTCCCAGAAGTAACTCTGTGGACTTGCGCTCTTAACATTACAGCTCATAAGTGCACACCAGTGTGCTTCCACAACCATCAGCTAAGTCATATGCTTAGTTCTTAGCAAAGGCATTTACAAATAACAGCATAATAAAAACAGCAATAACCCTAACACACACAAACATGGAGTACATTTCTCCACAAATACATACATACAAATAGATAGAAATGGAATAGATGTGTCATCTTTTTAATAACAGCTTATTTTGCTCATCAATAAGAATGGAAGTAGCACATCTGGACATAATATCTCTGTTTCCCATGTGCTATTTAAGGGAATAGAAACGGCATTAGGAAAACAAAGTAAGGGAGAACAATTGAAGCAGACCACGCATAAATCAGGGAATTATATGCTGAAGATGACAGTCATAAAATCATTAGAAGTTATATCAGAGAGGGAAACTATTAAAAAAAAAAACCACAGATAACCCCTCCAAAAAAAGCAGCTGAAAGGACATTTATATCTACTTTATGGTTAAGAATATGTTCTATACATGTATCAGACATAGATTTTAGCATTGGAAGAGGCCTCAAAAGCCATTTTGTCCAAGCCGTAATTTTACAGATGCTGAAATTAGGGTCCAGGGAATGTAATACATTATCCAACGTTAGTGTGGTCATAAGCATAAAAGGAAGGATTTTAACCCAGGTCTTCAGACTTAAGACAGCAGAGTCAGTGTTCTTTCCATTAAACCGCGTGGCCTCTTTCACATATTTTGATGAAAATACAAGAAGGGAATCATTTTTGTAAATAATTTTCTAGTGTAGCAATATTTTTGCTAGCAACTTACTTGAAATGTACATAAATTATAAGATCTAGTTTTAATTATTGTTTGGTGATTAGGAAAAAAAAGTATTTGATTAGGTCTATCAAAATGAGGAATCACAGAATTTGAATACTGGAAAGGACCTCATGGACTAGTTAGTCTAATCCATATCCAAAAGGAATCACCATTACTGAATATCTGAAATTGGTCATCCAGCTTCTTCAAGACCTCCAGGGTAGAACTTGTCTTTTTTTGAGAAAGCGAATTCCACTTTAGACATTCTAATTGTTAGAAAGCTTTTCTTGACATATATCCTAAATTTATCCATTTGCAAAACCCGCCAGTTCTTCTTTGTGCCCTCTGAGTCAAAACAGGATAAGTCTGAACCTACCTCCATGAGACAGCCTTCCAAGTATTTGAGACACATATCATATCCCTGCCTAAATTTTCTCTTCTCCAGACTATGCATTCCTAGTTCCTTGAACCAAACTTTATATGGCATAGATTCAAGACCCTTTACCACTCAGGTTATCTTCCAACTAGGATTTAAAAGTGCTCTTTCAGTGAAAAACCTCTTGAATCTGTGTTAAGATTAAACAATATTCCTTCAAAAATACACTCAAAGAGGTGTCTCTTAAGAACATTAACTTTGAGCAAAGTACAAAATAGGAAATTATATGCTACTGTCATGCACAAGGTCCAAATGGCAGAAGGATTCCTGCAGATGGCAAGGTCCTCCTGATCTCCTATTTGTAAATATTATGTTGATTTCAACAAGCCCCAGGTTTTACTTAAATGTTCAGTCTAACAATCTACATGGAAAAACCAAATGGATGAAAAAATATCCATTGTCAAGACTCTCTACTATTCATTTGGAAAGCCAAATCTCTGAGCTATTCTCTGAGTATCTATATTAAGGATAGGCATTGCAAACAGATTATGAGTTGTATTTAGAATTAAATAGTAAAAAACAAGAGCTAGATTGATTTGGGAAATTATATAATATTTTAAAATATCTCCAGCTGTCCATAAAATAAATTTTAACATAATTTTTCTCTAATAATTCTATGTAGTAACAACTTTTTAATAACATGATTGATAGAGATTCAAAGCTGAAGATGATCTAAAAAAACAAAATGGAGAGACATATGATGAGCAAAAGTATGTTGCAGAATTTTTCAAATGATGAATTATGGGCAAGAAAAATTATTAGAGTTCCCTGATCAACTTGATAAGCCCATAAGGAGGTGAGGGTTTTGACAGAATTTCTCTGGGAAGAATGTGGACAGATTCATTTGTTCCAATTCTGCACTTGGTACAATTTGATTGGGGGTAGACTGATTAGTTCAAATTATTATGGGATAGATTTTTGTGGAAGAAATGCTGGATTTGGAGTTAGAGGACTAAATTTCAAGAAACTATGCGTTGCTACCTGCCTGACCTTTGCCAAGTTATTCTCAGAGCTTAATGAAAGGGTTGAACTAGATGACCTCAAAGGCCCCTTCTTTATGCTCTTTTAGTCCTTTGTTTTAAGTCTAGAAAAGGGAGTCTTCATTGTAGATGATTTTCCCCCTTTTTGTCTTTTCCCTTCTTGAAGTCTAGCCTTCCCAGACTCTTTCTAGAAAAAGAGAAAGGGGTTGACTACCAAAAAAGAGAGAAAGGATTGAAAGGATAAAGGGAGCTGAGTCTGCAGTGAAGTCTCTCTTTTATAGGTCTGTTTATCCCGAAGGGTTGGATCTTCCCTCAATAATCTGTCTCTTGGCAGCCTGAGTCAACTAATTTATCCTCATGGTAAGTCCAGAATGGGTTGAACGGATGTATCAACATGGCTCATTCAGAAACACAAAGTCCAAACATTCACTCTCAAACACAGAACTATCCATGAGGAAAGTCCCAATATCCATTACCAGAACCATTATTTTTGGACCTGTGTTCAAAAAAAGAAAAAGAAAAGCAAAAGAGGGAACTGGGGGTCCACAAATTTCCCCTCTCTTGAATTTGAGAGTTCCTAAATTCAAGAGTCAGATGTTAGCCTCCCAACAGGAGTATATTTCCTTATAGAATACTTATGGAGAAGAGAATCTTTGCTGGAGACTTGCCCTGCAACTACAGGATGAAATCCATGTCATGAGGTTACAGGCGATCCAAACCTTGCCAATCCTCCATAATATTATTCAAGTTGTTTGTATGGTGCAGATCAAATCATGTTTACCTTCAACAGCTAAATCCAATTAGCCTAAAAAACAATCTGAGTGTTTCTGTATTTACCTACAAATTCCTGTGAATCCTTTACATCTCAAGAACATTTCTATGGAAATAAAAGCTGTTCTATTGTTGATTCCCATACTATATCTATTGTTGATTCCCATACTATATCTATTGTTGATTCCCATACTAAACATGCCTATGCAGCAGTTAGGGAGGAAACTCATTTTGAGGAATCTTAGATTCAACCATACCTAAACATTGTTTAAGAAATTTCTCTGGGGGCTGGAGCTCTGAATTATAAATCCAGACCTCATTCTGCTGCACCATGCTAGGACCAAATTATTTTATTCCCTATGTATCTAGAAGTTATTTACCACTTATTTTAGCCAGGGCAGTGCCAAGATATTGTTAAAGCCATATTAAATAATTCGTATAGTATAACGGAAATAATGGAAAAAGAACCAACTCTTACCTAGAATCAAAAGATCCAAATTCAAATCCTACCTCTGACACTTACTACTTTTGTACTCTTTTAAGTCTCAGTTTCTTCCTCTGTATGACTCAGGGATTAGTAGTGTAAATGCCCTCTCAGATTCCTTCCAAATCTGTGATCATAAGACCTTCTCTCTTCTCTCTCTCTCTCTCTCTCTCTCTCTCTCTCTCTCTCTCTCTCTCTCTCTCACTCTCTCTCTTTCTCTGTCTCTCTCTCTCTCCTCTCTCACTCTCTCTCTTCTCTCTCTCACTCTCTCTCTGTCTCTCTCTCTCTCCTCTGTCTCTCTCTCTCTCTCTC